>NC_135818.1:29381479-29641169 GCF_964213995.1 Mustelus asterias
GAGAGGAGAGAGAGAGAGAGTGAGCGAGAGAGAGGAGAGTTGGAAGAGAGTAGAGAGAGGAGAGTTGGAGAGAGAGAGAGGAGAGAGTGAGAGAGAGAGGAGAGTGTGAGGGAGAGAGAGATAGAGAGAGAGTGTGAGAGAGAGAGAGAGTGTGAGAGAGAGAGAGGGAGTGTGTGTGAGAGAGAGAGGAGAGTGAGAGAGAGAGAGAGAGGAGAGACTGTGTGAGATAGAGAGTGAGAGAGAGAGAGAGGAGAGTGTGTGTGTGTGAGAGAGAGATAGACAGTGTGAGAGAGAGAGAGAGGAGGAGTGTGTGAGAGAGAGAAGTGAGTGTGAGAGAGAGAGAGAGAGAAGAGTGTGTGAGAGAGAGAGAGAGTGTGAGAGAGAGAGAGAGAGTGTGTGAGAGAGAGAGAGAGAGAAAGTTTGAGAGAGAGAGGGATGAGAGTGGAGAGAGAGAAGAGTGAGTGTGTGTGAGAGAGAGAGAGGAGAGTGTGTGTGAGAGAGAGAGAGAGAGAGAGAGTGTGAGTGAGAGAGAGAGAGAAGAGAGAGTGAGTGTGTGAGAGAGAGAGAGAGAAAGTTTGAGAGAGAGAGAGGATGAGAGTGCGAGAGAGAGAGGGTGAGTGTGTGTGAGAGAGAGAGAGGAGAGTGTGTGTGAGAGAGAGAGAGAGGAGAGTGTGAGGTGAGAGAGAGAAGAGAGGTGAGTGTGTGAGAGAGAGAGAGAGAGGAGAGGTGTGTGTGTGAGAGAGAGAGAGAGAGTGTGTGTGAGAGAGAGAGAGGAGAGTGTGTGAGGGAGAGGAGAGTGCGGAGAGAGAGAGAGAGGAGGAGTGTGTGAGAGAGAGAGAGAGAGTGTGTGTGAGAGATAGAGAGAGGAGAGTGAGAGAGAGAGAGAGGAGAGTGTGAGAGAGAGGAGAGGTGTGTGAGAGAGAGAGGAGAGTGTGTGTGAGAGAGAGAGAGAGAGAGAGGAGTGTGAGTGAGAGAGAGAGAAAGAGAGGTGACTGTGTGAGAGAGAGAGAGAGAGAGAGGAGAGTGTGTGTGTGAGAGAGAGAAAGAGAGGTGACTGTGTGAGAGAGAAGAGAGAGAGAGAGAGGAGAGTGAGTGTGTGAGAGAGAGAGAGAAGAGTGTGTGAGAGAGAGAAGAGAGAGAGAGAGAGGAGAGTGTGTGTGAGAGAGAGAGAGAGGAGAGTGTGTGAAAGAGAGAGAGAGAGAGAGAGAGAGAGATGAGAGTGTAGGTGAAAGAGAGAGAGGAGAGTGTAGGAGAGAGAGATTGATGCGCGACAATCAAGCACGAGGTACAAGGCTTCAGCGATTGAAGGCTTTTATTGACAAACAATGGAACTATCCAACACGAGTACACCAATCCAGACTGGAGGGGTCCCGCCTGAGCAGAGGGTCTTATACCTCTCCCAGGAGGCGGGGCCCGACCGGGATGTGCCATAACAGCATCCACCACAGGTATATTAATCCCACAGTGTAAACACCCTAACCCAACAACATTATAACAACCCCCACAGTGGCAACACCCTAACCCAACAGTAACATTGGAATAACCCCACAGTGGTAACCAACGATGGTTCACCACATTCACCCCTCCTTTAAAAACAAAGGCCGGCGGGGTGCGAAAACAGATTACATATATACAAAATTCACAAGTCCAGACGGTCTGGGGGACCGCACCGTCGCTGTGATCTCCTCAACACCGGTTGCGACACCGGAGCAGGTGCTTGCGGTGGCGTTCTCTCCAAAACAGCGTCCGGCTGTCCCCTCGAGGACTCACGGGCAGGTTGACCCTGGTGAAGCGGTGGTGCAGGGGATCCTGGTACCTTCTGTGGTGGCGCCGATCTCCGAGTCTCAGGCAAGCTGTACATGGGAGTATAACTGTTATGCACTGGTCCCGGTGCTGACCGCGCCACGTCTGGGGAAGAAAGAAGTGAAAGGGGTTTCGTGACAGGGTGTATAGGAGCGACAGGAGTTGCTACGTCCCCTGCGGGCGCCAGGTCTCGAATCGAGACTGTGTCCTCTCGCCCGTCAGGATATGCCACATTGGCATACTGAGGGTTGGCGTGGAGGAGTTGGACCGGTTCGACCAAGGGGTCGGACTTGCGGGCCCTCACATGTCGCCGCAGAAGGACGGGTCCTGGGTACGTCAACCAGGCTGGTAAGGAGATCCCCGAGGACGACTTCCGAGGGAATGAGAACATCCTCTCGTGGGGAGTAGCATTGGTTGCCGTACACAGGAGGGAGCGAATGGAATGAAGCGCATTTGGAAGGACCTCCTGCCACCGGGAGACTGGAAGGCCCCTGGACTTCAGCGCCAATAGGACAGCCTTCCAGACTGTAGCATTCTCTCTCTCCACCTGTCCGTTACCCCTAGGGTTGTAGCTCGTGGTTCTACTAGAGGCAATCCCGTATGAGAGCAGGAATTGCCTCAAGTCGTTACTCATGAACGACGAGCCCTGTCGCTATGTATGTAGCAGGGGTACCCGAACAGGGTAAAAAGATCACTGAATGCCTTAATCACTGTGGCAGTCGACGTGTCCGCACAGGGGACAACAAACGGGAACCGGGAGTATTCATCTATGATATTGCGAAAATACACATTCCGGTCCGTTGAGGGAAGGGGGCCTTAAAATCCACACTCAGCCTCTCGAAGGGGCGAGTGGCCTTGGCCAATTGTGCCCGGTCAGGTCGATAAAAGTGCGGTTTGCATTCCGCGCAAATCCGACAGCTTCTCGTTACAGACCTGACATCCTCCACCGAGTAGGGCAGGTTGCGGGCTTTTATGAAGTGGTAGAGCCGAGTGACCCCAGGATGGCACAGGTCATTATGGAGGGCGTTCAAGCGGTCCTCCTGCATGATAGCGCATGTTCGCGCGAGAGGGCATCCGAGGGCTCATTGAGTTTCCCTGGACGATACATAATATCGTAATTATAGGTGGAGAGCTCAATTCTCCACCGCAAGATCTTATCATTCTTGATCTTGCCCCTCTGCGTATTACTGAACATAAACGCCACGGATCGTTGATCCGTAATCAGGGTGAACCGCTTCCCCGCCAGGTAATGGCGCCAGTGTCTGATGGCCTCCACAATAGCCTGAGCCTCCTTCTCCACCGCTGAATGCCGAATTTCGGGACCTTGAAGGGTGCGGGAAAAAAACGCGACGGGCCTGCCTGCCTGGTTCAGTGTGGCGGCCAGGGCGAAATCCGATACATCACTTTCTACCTGAAAAGGGATGGATTCATCCACCGCGTGCATCGTGGCTTTCGCAATGTCACTTTTCAAAGCCTTGAAGGCCAATTGGGCCTCCGGCATGAGTGGGAAGGTCGTGGACTTGATGAGCGGACGGGCTTTGTCCGCGTAGTTGGGGACCCACTACGCATAATAAGAAAAAAGCCGAGGCATCTCCTCAGTGCTTTTGCGCTAGCGGGCAAGGGAAGTTCGGTAAGGGGGCGCATACGGTCTGGATCAGGGCCGATGACCCCGTTTTCCACCACGTATCCCAGGATAGCTAACCTGCGCGTACGGAATACACACTTCTCCCTGTTATAGGTCAGATTCAGGCGAGACGCAGTGCGCAGAAAGTTCTGGAGGTTTGTGTCATGGTCCTGCTGGTCATGGCCGCAGATGGTGACGTTATCCAGGTACGGGAAGGTAGCCCGCAACCCGTTCTGGTCCACCATTCGGTCCATAGCACGCTGGAAGACCGAGACCCCATTGGTGACACCAAATGGAACCCTAAGAAACTGATACAGACGACCATCCGCCTCAAAAGCCGTGTATTGTCGGTCCTCTGGGTGGATGGGGAGTTGGTGGTAGGCGGACTTAAGGTCTATGGTGGAGAACACCCGGTACTGCGCAATCTGATTGACCATATCAGATATGCACGGGAGAGGATACGCATCCAGCTGCGTATAACGATTAATGGTCTGACTGTAGTCGATGACCATCCGGGGTTTGTTCCCGCTTTTAACCACCACGACCTGCGCTCTCCACGGACTAGCACTGGGCTGTATGATCCCTGCTTGAGGAGCCGCTGAACCTCAGATCTAATGAAGATCCGGTCTTCAGCGCTGTAACGCCTACTTTTAGTAGCGATGGGCTTGCAGCCTGGTACCAGATTCTTGAATAAAGAGGGTGTGGTGATCTTTAGTGTGGAAAGATTGCATGCGGGGCGCTTTGGACAATTTGGAGGCTGCGGCTGATTCCCTACTGCCAGCGAAGGGAGTGGCCCACCGTACTGTAGGATCACACTCTTCATGTGGACCATAAAGTTTAGTCCGAGGAGAATTGGCGCGCAAAAGTGCGGTAACACAAGGAGCCTGTATCGCTCGTAAATTGTGCCCTGCACCTCCAGGGTTACCACACAACGTCCTTGGATCGGTACAGACCGGGACCGTGATGCCATAGAAATTGCCTGTTTGGCAGGTAGAACCCGGAGTCCACACCTCTTTGCAGTGTCAGGGTGAATAAAACTCTCGGTGCTCCCACTGTCAAACAGACAATACACAGTACGACCATTTACCTTGATGTTCATCATCGAACAGTCAAGCCTGTGATGCTTTGTCTGGTCCAGAGTGATCGACGCCACCGTTGGCCCTTGGATGTCACTGCAGGCAGCCGAGGTTGATACTGAGGACCTCTGCTGGTCGCTCCTGGTCGTCGTCGACCACGATGGCCGCCCCCATGAATCGCACGTGGGTGAGGGCGCCAAGCGTAGCGACTCCTGGTGGTCATCTTCCTCCTCCGCCAGCCACGATGGTGCCGTCCTGGATTCGCACGTGGTCGGGCCTCGCGGGTACTGTGACGCCGAAGGAGATTGTCTCCGCTCTGGAGGGTCACAGGCTGCACTGCCGTTCTTGGGCTTCGATCTGCAGACTTTCGCGTAGTGCCCCTTTTTACCGCACTGACTGCAGATCACTGTTTTTGCTGGACACTGTTGCCGTGGATGCTTGGCCCCTCCGCAAAAATAGCACCGCTGGCTGCCTGGAGCTGCCGCCGTCGTCGGGTCGATATGGGAGCGCGAGCCCGTGGGGCGAGGAGGGATTTGTGCTTGCTCCTGCCACGTTGTCTCCACGTGGTCTGCGGGGTACAGAGCCAAGCTTTTCGACGCTGCCTCCAGCATCTCAGCCATCTCCATCGCTTGGGTCAAGTTGAGGTTCCCTTTCTCCAGTAGCTTAAGCCGGATGTACGAAGACCCTACCCCTGCTACAAACGCATCTCGGGCGAGGTCGTACATGTACTGCTCAGCCGACACCGCTTTGCAGTCGCAGCCCCTGGCAAGCTGCAAGAGCTCATTGGCGTAGTCCTCCATGGTTTCGCCCGACTGCCGACGTCGTGTAGCGAGGAGGTAACGAGCGTGGATCTCGTTGGGAGGTCTCGTGTATCGTTTCTTCAAGAGCTCGATGGCCCTCGGGTAAGTGGTGGCCGCACGAATCGCGAGGTAGACCGTGTCGCTTACCCTCGCGTGGAGGACCTGGAGTTTGTCGTCGTCCGTAGTAACTGCTGCAGAGGCCGCCAGGTAGTCCTCGAAACACTTCAGCCAGTGGTCGAAGGTGTTAGAGGCGCCGACCGCACATGGGTCCAGCGTCAGACGCTCTGGTTTCAGCATTTGCTCCATACTCTCTTTACTGTCGAGAGTTTTGTGTTTGTCAATAAAATTGATGCGCGACAATCAAGCACGAGGTACAAGGCTTCAGCGATTGAAGGCTTTTATTGACAAACAATGGAACTATCTAACACGAGTACACCAATCCAGACTGGAGGGGTCCCGCCTGAGCAGAGGGTCTTATACCTCTCCCAGGAGGCGGGGCCCGACCGGGATGTGCCATAACAGCATCCACCACAGGTATATTAATCCCACAGTGTAAACACCCTAACCCAACAACATCATTATAACAACCCCCACAGTGGCAACACCCTAACCCAACAGTAACATTGGAATAACCCCACAGTGGTAACCAACGATGGTTCACCACAGAGATAGAGAGAGAGTGGAGAGTGTGAGAGAGGGAGAGAGAGGAGAGTGTGTGAGAAAGAGAGGGAGGAGTGGGTGTGAGAGAGAGAGAGGAGTGTGAGAGAGAGAGAGGAGTGTGAGAGAGAGAGAGAGGAACATAAGAACATGAGAAATAGGAGCAGGAGTAGGTCATCTCGCCCCTCGAGCCTGCCCCGCCATTCAATAAGATCATGGCTGATCTGAAGTGGATCAGTTCCACTTACCCGCCTGATCGCGATAACCCCTAATTCCCTTACCGATCAGGAATCCATCTGTCCGTGATTTAAACATATTCAACGAGGTAGCCTCCACCACTTCAGTGGGCAGAGAATTCCAGAGATTCACCACCCTCTGAGAGAAGATGTTCCTCCTCAACTCTGTCCTAAACTGTCCCCCCTTTATTTTGAGGCTGTGCCCTCTAGTTCTAGCTTCCTTTCTAAGTGGAAAGAATCTCTCCACCTCTACCCTGTCCAGCCCCTTCATTATCTTATAGGTCTCTATAAGATCCCCCCTCAGCCTTCTAAATTCCAATGAGTACAAACCCAATCTGTTCAGTCTCTCCTCATAATCAACACCCCTCATCTCTGGTATCAACCTGGTGAACCTTCTCTGCACTTCCTCCAAGGCCAGTATATCCTTCCGCAAATAAGGGGACCAATACTGCACACAGTATTCCAGTTGCGGCCTCACTAATGCCCTGTACAGATGCAACAAGACATCTCTGCTTTTATATCCTATCCCCCTTGCGATATAGGCCAACATCCCATTTGCCTTCTTGATCACCTGTTGCACCTGCAGACTGGGTTTTTGCGTGTCATCCACAAAGATCCCCAGGTCCCTCTGCACAGCAGCATGTTGTAATTTGTTTCCATTTAGATAATAATCCAATTTGCTATTATTTCCTCCAAAGTGAATAACCTCGCATTTGTCAACGTTATACTCCCATCTGCCAGATCCTCGCCCACTCACAGCCTGTCCAAATCTCTCTGCAGACCTTCTACGCCCTCCACACGATTCACTTTTCCACTTATCTTTGTGTCGTCTGCAAACTTTGCTACCCTACACTCAGTCCCCTCCTGCAGATCGTCTATATAAATGGTAAATAGTTGAGGCCCCAGTACCGATCCCTGCGGCACGCCACTAGTTACCATCCGCCAACCAGAAAAGCACCCATTTATTCCGACTCTCTGCTTCCTGTCGGATAGCCAATCCCCAATCCACGCTAACACCCTACCCCCAACTCCGTGTGACCCAATCCTCTTCAGCAACCTTTTGTGAGGCACCTTATCAAACGCCTTTTGGAAATCCAAAAACACCGCATCCACCGGTTCCCCTCCGTCAACCGCACTAGTCACATCTTCATAAAAATCCAACAAGTTCGTCAAGCACGACTTTCCTCTCATGAATCCATGCTGCGTCTGCTTAATCGAACCATTCTTATCCAGATGACCTGCTATTTCTTCTTTCATGATGGATTCCAGCATTTTCCCAACTACAGACGTTAAGCTAACCGGCCTGTAGTTACCCGCCTTTTGTCTATTTCCTTTTTTAAACCGCGGCATAACATCAGCCGTTTTCCAATCCGCCGGCACTACCCCAGAATCCAACGAATTTTGATAAATAACCACTAACGCATCCGCTATTACCTCTGACATTTCTTTCAGTACCCTGGGATGCATTCCATCCGGGCCCGGGGACTTGTCCACCTTCAGTCCCGTTAGTCTACCAAGCACTGCCTCCCTGGTAACATTAATTGTATTGAGTACCTCTCCTCCTACCAACCCTCTATCGTTAATATTCGGTAAACTATTTGTGTCTTCCACCGTGAAGACCTACACAAAAAACTTATTTAAAGTTTCAGCCATTTCCTCATTTCCCACTATTAAATCCCCCCTCTCGTCCTCCAAGGGACCTCCATTCACTCTTGCCACTCTATTCCTTTTTATATATTTGTAAAAGCTTTTACTATCATTTTTTATATTGAGAGCTAGCCTAGCTTCATAACCTATCTTTCCTTTCTTTATCACTTTCTTTGTCGTTCTTTGTTGTTTCTTAAAGTTTTCCCAATCTTTCGATTCTCCACTATTTTTGGCCACTCTGTACGCATTGGTCTTTAATTTAATACTCTCCTTAATTTCCTTCGTTATCCATGGCTGGATATACCTTTTCTTACAGTCCTTCTTTATCACCGGAATATATTGTTGCTGAGTACTGAAAAGGATCTCCTTAAAAATCCTCCACTGTTCCTCAGCTGTCCTACCTACCAGTCTGCTCTCCCAGTCCACCTTAGCCAATTCAGCCCTCATCCTATCGTACTTCCCTCTGTTCAAACAGAGGACACTGGTATGGGACACTACTTTCTCCTCTTCCATTTGTATCAGAAATTCGACCATATTGTGATCACTTGACCCAAGAGGGTCCTTCACAAGAACATCCTTAATTCTACCTACCTCGTTACACATTACCAGATCTAAGATAATTCGTTCCCTCGTCGGTTCTGTAACATACTGTTCAAGGTAACTATCCCGACAGCATTCTAAGAACTCTTCCTCCATCCCACAGGAGTGTGTGAGAGAGAGGAGAGAGTGTGTGAGAGAGAGGAGAGTGTGAGAGAGAGAGAGAGGAGAGTGTGTGTGAGAGAGAGAGAGGAGAGGGTGTGAGAGAGAGAGAGAGGAGAGTGTGAGAGACAGAGAGAGAGGAGAGAGGAGAGTGTCTATAAGAGAGAACCGTGTGCCTGCGAGAAAGAACAGTGTCTGCGAGAGGGAGGTCGGTTGAGGTGTATCTGTGTGTGGAAAGAGATAGTGAGAGTGAGTATTTGTATCTGTGACTGTGTGTCTGAGAGCTCGCAGGTGAGAGAGAAAGAGTGAGGAAGTGAGAGTCCAATATAAAAATCCTCCATTCCAATAGCACTAGATTTACTCGGATGCTACCGGGACTTGATGGATTGAGTTATAAGGAGAGGCTGAATAGACTGGGACTTATTTCTCTGGAGCGTAGGAGGCTGAGGGGTGACCTTATAGAGGTCTATAAAATAATGAGGGGCATAGACAAGGTAGATAGTCAATATCTTTTCCCAAAGGTAGGGGAGTCTAAAACTAGAGGGCATAGGTTTAAGGTGAGAGGGGAGAGATACAAAAGTGTCCAGAGGGGCAATTTTTTCACACAGAGGGTGGTGAGTGTCTGGAACAAGCTGCCAGAGGTAGCAGTAGAGGCGGGTACAATTTTATCTTTTAAAAAGCATTTAGGTAGTTACATGGGTGCGATGGGTATTGAGGGATATGGGCCAAATGCGGGCAATTGGGATTAGGTTAGGGGTTTTAAAAAAAAAAAGAGCAGCATGGACAAGTTGGGCCCAAGGGCCTGTTTCCATGCTGTAAACCTCTATAACTCTATGACTCTCTTTTCATCTGAACCAAAGGAACAGCAACACTCCTCCCATTAAAAATGACTAAAAAGTAAGACTTGAATTTGTTTTTAATAAGATAACTTTTTAATTATAGTAAAGATGTACATATAAGGAATAGAAAAGCCTTCTATAAATTAGGTGTTTGCACTTACTGCACAAAACCCAATAATCTTTTGGTGGTTTGGTTCTTCAATAATAATGTTTCTCAGGAGGCTCCTTCAGTACTCCTGGGAGATCAAAGGGTTCCATGGCGAGAAAGGTTTGGGAAACTCTGCTCTACACCAAGTTGCTCATGGCTCAAGTGGCAATCCAAAGATTATTATTTTTATGGTTTTGCTTTTTAATTTTACCCCTAGCTGTTCATATACTCTTCGCTCTTTATTTACCCTACCTGGACCACGACAACTGAATCCTTCCCTTTCCACTCCAGTGTGAACAAATGTCCTTAACCCTAACAATGGGCAGGCAAGCATGGCCTTCAGGACTCACGCTCCTGGCTGCACAGCACACTATCTGACACACAAACACACACTGTCTCATACTACAACCATATTCCTTTTTATTCCCCCTCTCCTTGAATGTGCCCTGCCCTCCCTGTGATTGGTTTGCTCATCTTCCCTGCAGTTGTTATTCTAATTCAAATGGTTTGCACAAACCTGTTGGACAAATGCAAGAACTGAGGCTTCTCCAGTGCTACCTTCTGGATGCCTATACCTGCCTTGTTTGTAGTCACACCCGCCTATCCCTGACCACAGACCAAATCCAAAGGATTTGATTTGATTCCAGAATCTGAAAGGGTGTAACTCCCTCCTGGTTCTTTTGTCCATTATTTTAAGTTTGTGTTCTCTGGTTCCCACTCTCCTGCCAGTGGAAACAATTTCTTCAGATTTACTTTATCAAAGCCCTTTATCATTTGTATGTATTTTTAAAAAATACAGAACAAGATACAGCAATTAGTTAACAATTAAGCATTACCTGTAAACGGACTGTTCTGGATGAGGTTGTATGGATTCCCTGTTTGGAGCCAGATGGGGTTGGGAATGACGTCCTGGGTGAGGGAGCCACCAGTGTGGCAGTTCAGCGGGCGAGCTGGTTGATTCAGTGTGGGTGTTTGATCTTTTGCACCGACGCAGGCAATCCTCCTCTGTGTCAAAGTTGTTCTTGTTCCCATGGCACCCTCCATACCAGAAGCGGTTACAGAGCCCAGCACCTGGTACAAAGAACCATCGAACGGTCCAGTCTGTGCATGGGCCGTTGGCACTCAGTAACAAGCATGGAGCTGGATAAGCTGTAAGTAAGTCCCCCACATCCCAGAAATACAGCAAACATTAGATACTTCACCAAGGATACCTCTAACATCCATATTTAAATTTACAGGATCATTATATTAGAGTCTACAGCTCATCTAAACTCTGTTGCCTGTATCCTAACTCAGTAGCTCGGCCACCTTCACCCCATCTTCTCTGATGCGAACGCTCATTGATAGAATTGTTACCTCGATACGTGATTAAATGATTGGCTGATCTCCCACTTTCTACTGTACATAAATTCAAAAGCATCCAAAAACTCCGCTACCTGTGTCTTCACACATACTAAATCCTGGTCACACATCATTCCTGTGTTCATAGAACAGCTTCTTCCCTGCTGCCATCAGACTTTTCACTGACCTACATTGGCTCCCAGTCAAGAAATGCTTCAATTTTAAAATTCGCATCCTCCAAATCTCTTTGAGCCCTTGCCCCTCCCTATCTTTAACCTCCCAATGGCTCCACAAACCCTCTGAGATATCGGCACTCCACTTCTGGCCATCGAATGTCCCTGACTTTGATTAGTTCACCATTGGCGACTATGCTTTCAGCTGACTAGGCCCTAAACTCTGGAATTCCCTCTCTAAACTTCACCATCTTTCCATCTTTCAGACACTTCTCAAATCTACCAAGATTTTGGTCATCTGTTGTAATATCTCTTGTAAGAAGTTTAACAACACAGGTTAAAGTCCAACAGGACTTGTGTGGCTTTTGCTACCAAATAAACCTGTTGGACTTTAACCTGGTGTTGTTAAACTTTTTACTGTGTTTACCCCAGTCCAATGCCGGCATCTCCACATCGTAATATCTCTTTACATGGCTTGGTGATAAATTTTTGTCTTATATTTCTCCTGTGAAGCCTCTTAGAACATTTTACTGTGTTAGGTGCTATATAGGTGCAAGCTGCTGTAGCAGATTCAAACATATTTGGTCTATTCTGCACCAAAAGGAACAAGGACTGTGATCAGTGAGGGAAATGATTGAGTATGAAAATTTACTTACGGTGTCTGGGCCCACTTCTGCAGCCTTCTCCATTTGGTCCTAACGCAGATGTAGATTCATCATGACAGCAACCAAACATTGAGCTCCGACATTCAACTGATGGGTTATCCCGAACAGTGGCCTGTGATTCCTGCATTAAATACACAAAGCAGCTACTGAATTCAAAGTATATCGCCCCACACAATTCTCTTACCTCAAAAGTATTGGATCAGTATTCCTGTTCATCGCACCCTACATAAAGGTAGGTTTGGAGGGGTATGTGATGAGAATAGGATTGGGTAAGGATGGATGCTACCCCAGAGACAGACATTCACTGCTCAGTCTTACACACAATGAACATCAGGGCTGTATGCAACTGGAAAGTCACAAGAATGAAGAGATTTTGAGAATTGGTGCGAAGGGAATGGAGATTTAACAATGGTTTGCATCAGGATGGAAACAACTTATTGTCCAAATATTTTCATCTAGTGAGCTTTTCATTTCAATGCAAGATCAGTCCAAATAAGAACACAGAACAGTACAGCACAGGAACAGGCCCTTCAGCCCACAATGTTGTGCCAAACACGACACCAAATTAAACTAATCCCTTTTGCCTGCCTTTAGTCCATATCAAAGAACAAAGAACAATACAGCACACGAACAGGCCCTTCGGCCCTCCAAGCCCGCGCCGCTCCCTGATCCAAACTAGACCATTCTTTTGTATCCCTCTATTCCCAGTCTGTTCATGTGGCTATCTAGATAAGTCTTAAACGTTCCCAGGGTGTCCGCCTCCACCACCTTGCCCGGCAGCGCATTCCAGGCCCCCACCACCCTCTGTGTAAAATATGTCCTTCTGATATCTGTGTTAAACCTCCCCCCCCTCAACTTGAACCTATGACCCCTCGTGAACGTCACCACCGACCTGGGAAAAAGCTTCCCACCGTTCACCCTATCTATGCCTTTCATAATTTTATACACCTCTATTAGGTCACCCTTCATCCTCCATCTTTCCAGTGAGAACAACCCCAGTTTACCCAATCTCTCCTCATAACTAAGCCCCTCCATACCAGGCAACATCCTGGTAAATCTCCTCTGCACTCTCTCCAAAGCCTCCACGTCCTTCTGGTAGTGTGGCGACCAGAACTGGGCGCAGTATTCCAAATGCGGCCGAACCAACGTTCTATACAGCTGCAACATCAGACCCCAACTTTTATACTCTATGCCCCGTCCTATAAAGGCAAGCATGCCATATGCCTTATTCACTACCTTCTCCACCTGTGACGTCACCTTCAAGGATCTGTGGACTTGCACACCCAGGTCCCTCTGCGTCTCTACACCCTTTATGGTTCTGCCATTTATCGTGTAGCTCCCCCCTACGTTAGTTCTACCAAAATGCATCACTTCGCATTCATCAGGATTGAACTCCATCTGCCATTTCTTTGCCCAAATTTCCAGCCTATCTATAATCCTTCTGTAGCCTCTGACAATGCTCCTCACTATCTGCAAGTCTAGCCATTTTCGTGTCGTCCGCAAACTTACTGATCACCCCAGTTACACCTTCTTCCAGATCGTTTATATATCCTTCTATTCCTTGCATTTTCATGTGCTTGTCTAAAAGCCCCTTAAATGCTCCTATCGTATCTGCCTCCACCCCCATCCCTGGCAGCGTGTTCTGAAACCTACCACTCTGTGCATAAAAACCTTGCCCCTGGCACCTTACCCCTCTCACCTTAAGTGCATGTCCCCCAGGATTAGACATTTCAACTCTGGGAAAAATATTCTGACTGTCAACTCTGCCTCTCATAATTTTATAGACTTCTATCAGGTCTCCCCTCAGCTTTCGTTGCTCCAGAGAAAACAACCCTAGTTTGTCCAACCTCTCCTTATACTCATACCCTCTAATCCAAGCAGCATCCTGGTAAATTTCTTCTACACCCTCTCCAAAGCCTCCACATTCTTCCTGTAATGTGGCGACTAGAATTGAACGCAATAGGCAGCAAAAGTGCTGCCTAACCAAAGTTTTATAAAACTGCAACATGACATTCTGACTCTTGTACTGAACGCCCCGACCAATAAAGGCAAGTATGCCATCTGCCTTTTTTTTACCACCCTATCTACTTGACTGGCCACCTTCAGGGAGCTATGGACTTGAACCCCAAGATCCCTCTGTACATCATTGCTGTTCAGGGTGCTGCCATTCATTGTATACTTACCCTTAACATTCGATCTCCCGAAGTGCAGCACCTCACACTTGCCCGGATTAAACTCCATCTGCCATTTCTTCGCCCTTATCTGCAGCTGATCTATATCCCTTTGTATCCTTTAATAACCTTCTACACAATCCACAACTCCACCTATCTTTGTGTTGTCTGCAAACTTACTAAGCTACCCATCTATGTTCTCGTCCAAGTCATTTATATACATCACAAACAGCAGAGATCCCAGTCCGGATCCACTAGTCATGGACCTCCAGCCAGAAAAACACCCTTCCACCACTACTCTCTGGCTTCTATGGGCAAGTCAATTCTGAATCCAAGCAGCCAAGTCACTGTGCATCTCAATCTTCTGTGTGAGCCTACCATGTGGAATCATCGGGCCCTGGCATCTTAACCACCTTAATGCTCTTCAAGAGACCCAACACCACTTCTTTCTTGATCTCAAAATGCTCTAGCATATTGGCATGCTCCACACTAATCTCACTCTCCATGCCCTTTGATGCGCGATTAATTCACTCGGGAGGCTGGATCGTACCCGGGAAATAAAAGCTTTTATTAGCAACAAGAATAGAGCATACTGCTTAACAATACAATCCCAGACTAAAGGGTCACTAGGAAGTGCAGTGACCTTTATACTCCTATAGGAAGGCGGAGCCAACCGGAGTGTACCACAGAACAATGCCAACAGGTGGAACACCCCAACCCTAACCCCAACAGTAACAAGAGTAACATATGTACAAGTACCCAAAGTGATAACCATCTATGGTTCAGTACCCATAGTGGTAACCATCTATGGTTCACCACATTCACCCCTCCTTTAAAAACAAAGGCCAGTGGGGCAAAAAAAAACAGTACGAACTGTCCATATATTCACAAGTTCAGTCGTATCGGAGGTCCGCACCGTCTCTGCGACCTCCGCAGCACTGGCGGTAGTGCCGGTTCTGGTGACCGTGGTGTCCCTCTCTCCAAGGTGGTGTCCAGTGACTCCTCCAGTTCCTCGCGGACGGGTGGACCTCGAGGTGGCGACAATCTCCTGGACTCAGGCAAGCCTCGAGGTGGCGACAATCTCCTGGACTCAGGCAAGCTGTACACGGGAGTAAGAGGATTAAGTGGAGGTCCCGATACTGCCCGCGCCGTGTCAGAAGGGGAAAGAATGGGCAAAGGAACCCTAACCAGGGGTGCGGGAGCGACGGGGGTTTCCAGGTCCCCTGCAGGCGCCAGATCTTGGATAGAGACCGTGTCCTCTCGCCCGTCAGGATATGCTACATAGGCATATTGAGGGTTGGCGTGGAGGAGATGGACCTGTTCAACCAAAGGGTCGGACTTGCGGGTCCTAACATGCCGTCGCAGGAGGACCGGTCCTGAGTACATCAACCAAGACGGTAATGAGGTCCCAGAGGAAGACTTCCTAGGGAAGGTAAACATCCGCTCATGTGGGGTAGCATTGGTTGCCATACACAGGAGGGACCAAATTGAATAGAGTGCATCAGAAAGTACCTCTTGCCAACGGGAGACTGGAAGACCCCTAGACCTTAATGCCAGTAAGACAGCCTTCCAGACTGTAGCGTTTTCTCTTTCGACCTGCCCGTTACCCCTGGGGTTGTAACTCGTAGTCCTACTTGAGGCAATTCCTTTAGAGAGCAGGTATTGCCTCAAGTCGTCGCTCATAAACGACGAACCCCTATCACTGTGGATATAACTGGGGTAGCCGAACAGGGTAAAAAGACTCCGCAGGGCTTTGATGACCGTGGCAGCGGACATGTCAGAACAGGGAATGGCAAAAGGGAATCGGGAGTACTCGTCAATCACGTTGAGGAAGTACACATTCCGATCTGTCGAAGGAAGGGGGCCTTGAAATCAACACTCGGTCGTTCAAAAGGGCGAGTGGCCTTAATGAGGTGTGCCCTGTCAGGTCGGTAGAAGTGCGGCTTGCATTCAGCACATACCTGGCAGCTTTGAGTTATCGACCTGACATCCTCTATGGAGTAGGGCAGATTCCGGGCCTTTACAAAATGGAAGAGCCGAGTGATCCCCGGATGGCAGAGATCATTGTGGAGGGCCTGTAGCCGGTCCTCCTGCACACTGGCACATGTTCCACGCGACAGGGCATCTGAGGGCTCATTGAGCTTCCCCGGACGGTACATGATATCATAGTTGTAGGTGGAGAGTTCGATTCTCCACCTCAAGATTTTATCATTCTTAATTTTACCCCTTAACATGTTGTTGAACATGAATGCCACGGACCGCTGGTCCGTGAGCAGGGTAAACCGTTTGCCAGCCAAATAATGGCGCCAATGCCGTACGGCCTCCACAATGGCCTGAGCCTCTTTTTCCACAGAGGAGTGCCGAATTTCAGGGCCTTGGAGGGTGCGAGAAAAAAAGGCGATGGGCCTGCCCGCCTGGTTAAGTGTGGCGGCCAGGGCGAAATCTGATGCATCACTCTCCACCTGGAAGGGGATGGACTCATCGACAGCGTGCATCGTGGCTTTTGCGATGTCAGCTTTTATCCCTTCAAAGGCTAAGCGAGCCTCTGCTGCCAGGGGAAAAGAGGTAGATTTTATGAGCGGACGGGCTTTGTCCGCATAATTAGGAACCCACTGTGCGTAATACGAGAAGAAGCCTAAGCATCCTCTCACTGCTTTGATGCTAGTGGGTAGGGGAAGTTCAAGGAGGGGACGCATATGGTCTGGATCGGGGCCGATGACCCTGTTTTCCACCACGTATCCGAGGATTGCTAGGCGGTGCTTGCTGAATACACACTTCTCCCTGTTATAGGTCAGATTCAGGCGAGACGCAGTGCGTAAAAACTTCAGGAGGTTGGCGTCGTGGTCCTGCTGGTCATGGCCGCAGATAGTGACGTTGTCCAGGTACGGGAAGGTAGCCCGTAGCCCATTTTGGTCCACCATTCGGTCCATCTCACGCTGGAAGACCGAGACCTTATTAGTGACGCCAAAAGGGACCCTTAAGAAGTGGTAGAGACGGCCATCCACCTCAAAGGCCGTGTATTTTCGGTCCTCTGGGCGAATGGGGAGCTGGTGGTAGGCGGACTTCAAGTCGATGGTGGAGAACACCCGGTACTGCGCAATCTGGTTGACCATGTCAGATATGCGCGGGAGAGGGCACGCGTCCAGCTGCGTGTACCTATTAATGGTCTGACTATAGTCTATGACCATCCAGGGCTTGTCTCCAGTCTTAACCACCACGACTTGCGCTCTCCATGGGCTAGTGCTAGGTTGAATGATCCCTTCCCTGAGAAGCCGCTGAACCTCAGATCGAATAAAGATCCGATCCTCAGCGCTGTAACACCTGCTCTTAGTTGCGATGGGCTTGCAGCCTGGCACGAGATTTTCAAATAAAGAAGGCGGGGTAATTTTGAGTGTCGAGAGACTGCACGTGGAGCGCGCTGGGCAATTTGGAGGCTGCTGTTCTCCCACTGAAAGTGGAGGGAGTGGCCCATCGTACTGCAGGGTCACACTCCTCAGGTGGGCCATAAAGTCTAGTCCCAGGAGTACTGGAGCGCAAAGGTGAAGTTCTCATAAACTGTGCCCCGCACCGTTAGAGTTACCACGCAGCTCCCAAGAACGGTAACAGATCGGGACCTCGACGCCATAGAGATTGTCTGCCTGACAGTTTGTACTCGGAGAACGCACCGTTTCACAGTATCCGGATGAATGAAACTCTCCGTGCTCCCGCTGTCAAACAGACAATGTATCAGGCGTCCGTTTACCTCTATGTCCATCATGGACTTGTCGAGTCTGTGAGACTTGGCCTGGTCCAGAATGATTGACGCCACTGTTGGATCCCGAGTGCAACCGCAGGCAGCTGAGATGGTCGATGATGAGGACCCCTGCTGGTCGTCTGCGGCCGGTGTCGACCAAAATGGCTGTGCCCATGGATCGCACGTGGTCGATGGCGTTGAAAGTGGTGGCACTCGCAGGTCGCACGTGTCTTGCGTCGTTGTCATCAGGAATGGCGGCGCCCGTGAATCGCACGTGGTTGAAGACATCGACGAGGCCGGAGACGAGGAGATGGATCCTGGAGAGTCACACGCAGCACTGCTTGGCTTCGAAGGGGGCTTCGCTCGGCACACTTTTGCATAGTGCCCTTTCTTCCCACAAGCGGAGCAAAATACCGTCCTGGCCGGACATCTCTGACGAGGGTGCTTCGCCAATCCACAGAAATAGCACCGTGGGCCTCCTGGAGCTGCCGCCGCCGTCAGGTCCGAGGTTGAAAGCACGATCGCGCAGTTCCTAGGAGCCGCTGGGTAGAGTTGAGTTGGTGGCTGTACTTGCCACGATGTTCCCACGTGGTCGGTGGGGTAAGTTTCAAGACTTCTGGAGGCCGTTTCCATCGCATCAGCCAATTCCACCGTCTTAGCTAGGTCCAAGTTACCTTGCTCTAGCAGCCGCAGGCGAATATAGGATGAGCCGATTCCCGCCACGAACGAATCTCGGATCAGATCGTTAGTGTATTGAGTAGCCGACACTGGCTTGCAATTGCAGGCTCTGGCTAGCTGCGGAAGTTCGCGCAGGTACTGTCCCGTCGTTTCGCCGGGCTGCCGCCGTCGAGTGGCTAGTAGGTGACGAGCATGGATCTCGTTTGTCGGTTTATGGTACAGCTTCTTGAGTAATTCAATGGTCTCTTTGTAGTCTTGGGAATCACGGATTGTTGCATACACAGTGTCGCTTACCCTTGCGTGGAGGACCCGCAATCTGTCGGCGTTGTTTTGGACTGCTGTTGAGGCGTCGATATAATCCTGGAAACACTTCAACCAATGGTCGAAAGTGTTCGACGCTCCAGCGGCACGCGGATCTAAGGTAAGCCGATCGGGTTTTAACATCTACTCCATGTTTTTTTTTCAAAACAAAAATTGTTGCTAATAAAATTGATGCGCGATTAATTCACTCGGGAGGCTAGGACGTACCCGGGAATAAAGGCTTTTATTCACAACAAGAATAGAGCATACTGCTGAACAATACAATCCCAGACTAAAGGGTCACTAGGAAGTGCAGTGACCTTTATACTCCTATAGGAAGGCGGAGCCAACCGGAGTGTACCACAGAACAATGCCAACAGGTGGAACACCCCAACCCTAACCCCAACAGTAACAAGAGTAACATATGTACAAGTACCCATAGTGATAACCATCTATGGTTCAGTACCCATAGTGGTAACCATCTCTGGTTCACCACACTCTTCTTCTTGGTGAATACCAACGCAAAGTACTCATTTAGGATCTCGCCCACATCCTCTACCTCCAAGCACAAGTTCCCTCCTTTATCCTCTTGTTTTTAATATCTGTATAAATTGCCTTGGGATTCTCTTTAACCCTACTTGCCAAAATCATTTCATGGCCACTCCTTGCTCTCCTAATTCCCTGTTTGAGTTCTTTTCTGCTTTCTTTATATTCCTCACGGGCCTGTCCGATTTTAGCTTCCTAAACATATGCATCTTTTCTCCTTTTAACTAAATTCACAACCTCCCTCATCATCCATGTGTCCCTTACCTTACTATCTTTGTCCTTCTTCCTTACTGGAACATGCTGGTCTTGAACTCTGATCAGCAAGTTTTAAACAACTCCCAAATGTCAAATAAGGACTTGCCCGATATCAGCTGCTCCCAATTAACTCTCCCGAGCTCCTGCCTAATGCTGTTGTAATTTGCCCTCCCCCAATTTAGTACCTTCCTGCAAGGTCAACAAAGAACAAAGAAAATTACAGCACAGGAACAGGCCCTTCGGCCCTCCAAGCCTGCCCCGACCATGCTGCCGGACTTAACTAAAACCCCCTATGCTTCCGGGGACCATATCCCTCTATTCCCATCTCATTCATGTACTTGTCAAGACGCCCCTTAAAAGTCACTACCGTATCCACTTCCACTACCTCCCCCGGCAACGAGTTCCAGGCACCCACCGCTCTCTGTAAAACATCTGCCTCGTACATCTCTTTTAAAACTTGTCCCTCGCACCTTAAACCTATGCGCCCTCGTAATTGACTCTTCCACCCTGGGAAAAAGCTTCTGACTATCCACTCTGTCCATGCTTCTCATAATCTTGTAGACTTCTATCAGGTCTCCCCTCAACCTCTGTCGCTCCAGTGAGAACAAACCAAGTTTCTCCAACCCCTCCTCATAGCTAATGCCCTCCATACCAGGCAACATCCTGGTTAATCTTTTCTGTACCCTCTCCAAAGCCTCCACATCCTTCTGGTAGCGTGGTGACCAGAATTGAACACTGTATTCCAAGTGCGGCCTCACTAAGGTTCTATAAAGCATCAACATGACTTGTCAATTTTTAAACTCGATATCCCAACTGATGAAGGCAAGCATGCCGTATGCCTTCTTGACTACCTTCTCCACCTGCATTGCCACTTTCAGTGACAGTGACACTTCCTGATTTATCTTTATTCATAGCTATCTTAAAACTTAAGGAGTTATGATCACTGTTTTCAAAATGCTCTCCCACTGAATGTCTGTAACCTGGCCAGGCTCATTTTCCAATACAAGGTACAGTATGGCCCCTCCTCTAGTTGGACTATCCACATACTGTTTCAAGAAATCCTCTTGGATGCACCTAACAAATTCTGCCCTGTCTAAACCTCCTGCTCGAAAGAAGTCCCAGCCAATATTGGGGAAGTTAAAGTCACCCACTTTGACAACTCTGTTGTTATTGCATCTTTCCATAATCTGCATACATATTTGTTCCTCAATGTCCCGATCAGAGTGATTGCGCCCTTCTTATTTTTGAGCCCTACCCATATTGCCTCAGTGGATGAGCCCTCCAGTATGTCCTGATGTGACAGTCTCCTTTTACCTCCCTCTTTACCTTGTCTGAAATATCGAAATGCTGGAACATTGAGCAGCCAGCCCTGTCCCTCTCTCAACCAAGTCTCTGTAATGGCCACAACATCATCGTCTGATGTACTATCCAGGCTCTCAGCTCATCTGCCTTACCCATAACATTCCTCAAATTGAAATAAACACACTTCAGTCCATCAGTCCCATCATGTTTATTAACGTGTCTCTACCTGTCCTTCCTTCAGACTTACCAGTCCTAATATCTACCTTCCCCTCAATCCCTCCACTTGCTGACCTGCTGCTCTGGTTTCTGTCCCCTGCCACTCTAGTTTAAACCCTTCTGAGTAGCACTAGCAAACCTCCCTGCAAGGATATTGGTTTCATTCCAGTTTAGAGGCAATCTGTCCCTCTTGTACAGGTCCCTCGTGTCCCAGAAGAGGTCCCAGTGATCCAAGAACCTGAAAGCCTGCTCCCTGTGCCAGCTCCTTAGCCACACATTCATCTGTCCTATCTGCCATTGCTTTCTTCTGCTGTTCAATTTTTCAGACATGTGATAATGACTTGTAGAAGTCACGGTATCAGAAAGTGTCACTGATGTACTTACAACGATTTGTTGGTCATTTTCATTATAATAATCGTCAGTTGAATATCTCGAGCACCCGGCCTGGTTATATCCTCTCGCTGATGTCACTCCATTAGGGCAGCATCCATACCTGATCATATCCAAAAATATCATTCCATCATTTAGAATAATGGATCCCAATCATTTCTGTCTGTGAAACACTGACCGCTCGCCCCACCACACACACACACACACCCACACACACACACACACACACACACACACACACATACACACACACACACACACTGCAAAATACCACAGAATGAATGGGAAGAATAAAGTTCTTTTTGAGGAGATATGAATGAGGTGATGTCTGGTGCCAAACTGGTTTCAAACTGGAGAGGTTCAGTCTCCTAATGACAGTTTGAATATTCTATGGGCCGGTGAGGGAGAAAGTAAGGTGCTTGTCTCCAAAGATCCGCTTCATAAACTCATTAAAGGGACTCATCCATATTGAAAATCTGACCCTATGATTCTATATTCATTCCTAATAACCTAATTCAACTGGCTTAAAACAGGTTCCTGCCTCTCGCTAACATTTAATCAGCACCGCGGACAAAACCGAGGATTGGGGCAAAGGTTTCCTGCATCTATGGCAAGGTCAGCCATGTGAGTATGAAGAGCACATTTACACTGACACCACAAAAAGCAAGTGGAAGATGTCTGCCCTCAGGCATGTACACTTAGCTTGTGCTTTGGAAATGAGTGGGCCTGCAGGTTTGAAAAGGGCTGTTCTTAATGCTGTTTGCCTTAAAATTGAACACCAAACAACACTTGGGCATTCTGCAAGATTTATAAATTAACTGGACACGGGACTGGAATTTTAAATGTGTCCTTGCACCTTGGGATTTCACCACATACAACTGCTAGACCCAAAAACCAGGAAAGGAAATGATACAGGAGAGGGTTAGCAAACCTCCAGCATTGTTTTGGGGACTCCAGGACACCATTACAGGTAGTCTAGGAAAAATAATAACTAGTGATAAAAATATAATAGAACAGAGAACAGTCCAGCACAGTACAGGCCCTTCGGCCCTCGATGTTGTGCCGAGCTTTGTCCGAAACCAAGATCAAGCTATCCCACTCCCTATTATTCTACTGTGCTCCATGTGCCTATCCAATAACCGCTTGAAAGTTCCAAACGTGTCCGACTCCACTATCACAGCAGGCAGTCCATTCCACACCCCAACCATTCTCTGAGTAAAGAACCTACCTCGGACATCCCTCCTATATCTTCCACCACGAACCTTATAGTTATGCCTCCTAGTAACAGCGACATCCACCCGAGGAAATAGTCTCTGAACGTCCACTCTATCTATCCCCCTCATCATCTTATAAACCTCTATTAAGTCGCCTCTCATCCTCCTCCGCTCGAAAGAGAAAAGCCCGAGCTCCCTCAACCTTTCCTCATAAGACCTACCCTCCAAACCAGGCAGCATCCTGGTAAATCTCCTCTGCACTCTCTCCAATGCTTCCATATCCCTCTTATAGTGAGGTGACCAGAACTGCACACATTCCAAATGTGGTCTCACCAAGGTCCTGTACAGTTGTAGCATAACCCCACGGCTCTTAAACTCAAACCTCCTGTTAATAAACGCTAACACACTATAGGCCTTCTTCACGGTTCTATCCACTTGAGTGGCAACCTTCAGAGATCTGTGGATATGAACCCCAAGATCTCTCTGTTCCTCCACATTCCTCAGAACCCTGCCGTTGACCTTGTAATCCGCATTCAAATTTGTCCTACCAAAATGAATCACCTCACACTTATCAGTGTTAAACTCCATCTGCCATTTTACGGCCCAGCTCTGCATCCTATCAATGTCTCTTTGCAGTCTACAACAGCCCTCCACCTCATCCACTACTCCACAATTCTTGATGTCATCAACAAATTTACTGACCCACCCTTCAGCCCCCTCCTCCAAGTCATTGATAAAAATCACAAATAGCAGAGGACCCAGCACTGATCCCTGTGGTACACCGCTGGTAACTGGTCTCCAATCCGAAAATTTTCCATCCACCACCACCCTCTGTCTTCCATGAGATAGTAAGAAGTCTCACAACACCAGGTTAAAGTCCAACAGGTTTATTTGGTAGCAAATACCATAAGCATATAAAGAACAAAGAACAAAGAACAATACAGCACAGGCCCTTCAGCCCTCCAAGCCTGTGCCGCTCCTTGGTCCAACTAGACCAATCGTTTGTATCCCTCCATTCCCAGGCTGCTCATGTGACTATCCAGGTAAGTCTTAAATGATGTCAGCGTGTCTGCCTCCACCACCCTACTTGGCAGCGCATTCCAGGCCCCCACCACCCTCTGTGTAAAAAACATCCCTCTGATATCTGAGTTATACTTCGCCCCTCTCATCTTGAGCCCGTGACCCCTCGTGAACGTCACTTCTGATCTGGGAAAAAGCTTCCCACCGTTCACCCTATCTATACCCTTCATAATCTTGTACACCTCTATTAGATCTCCCCTCATTCTCCGTCTTTCCAGGGAGAACAACCCCAGTTTACCCAATCTCTCCTCATAGCTAAGACCCTCCATACCAGGCAACATCCTGGTAAACCTTCTCTGCATTCTCTCTAACGCCTCCACGTCCTTCTGGTAGTGCGGCGACCAGAACTGGACGCAGTACTCCAACTGCGCGATCTTCTTGGAAATCCTCATATGCGCGATCTTCTTGGAGATCCTCATATGCGCGATCTTCTTGGAGATCTCATTCCATGAGATAGCCAGTTACTTATCCAATCAGCCAAATTTCCCTCTATCCCACACCTACTTACTTTCTTCATGAGCCTTACTAAAATCCATGTATATGACATCAACTGCTCTACCTTCATCTGCACACTTAGTTACCTCTTCAAAAGAATTCAATCAAATTTGTGAGGCAAGACTTACCCTTCACGAATCCGTGTTGACTATCCCGGATTAAGCTGCATCTTTCCAAATCTTTAACCTGGTGTTGTTAGACTTCTTACTGTCTTTCCAAATGGTCATAAATCCTATCCCTCAGGACCTTTTCCATTAACTTACCGACCACCGAAGTAAGACTAACCGGCCTATAATTACCAGGGTCATTCCTATTTCCTTTCTTGAACAGAGGAACAACATTCGCCACTCTCCAGTCCTCTGGCACAATCCCCGTGGAAAGTGAGGATTCAAAGATCAAAACCAAAGGCTCCGCAATCTCATCCCTTGCCTCCCAAAGAATCCTAGGATATATCCCATCTGGCCCAGGGGACTTATCGACCCTCAGGTTTTTCAAAATTGCTAATACACCTTCCCTTAGAACATCTACCTCCTCCAGCCTATCAGCCTGTATCCCACTCTCATCCTCAAAAAAATGGTCTCTCTCATTGGTGAACACTGAAGAAAAGTATTCATTCATCGCCTCTCCTATCTCTTCTGACTCCATGCACAAGTTCCCACTACTATCCTTGACCGGCCCTAACCTCACCCTGGTCATTCTTTTATTTCTCACATAAGAGTAAAAAGCCTTGGGGTTTTCCTTGATCCGACCCGCCAAGGACTTCTCATGCCCCCTCCTAGCTCTCCTAAGCCCTTTTTTTAGCTCATTCCTTGCTACCTTGTAACCCTCAAGCGACCCAACTGAACCTTGTTTTCTCATCCTGAGATACGCTTCCTTTTTCCTCTTGACAAGACATTCAACCTCTTTTGTGAACCATGGTTCCCTCACTCGGCAATTTCCTCTCTGCCTGACAGGGACATGCCTATCAAGGACACGCAGTACTTGTTCCTTGAACAAGCTCCACTTTTCATTTGTGCCTTTCCCTGACAGTTTCTGTTCCCATTTTATGCTCCCTAATTCTTGCCTAATCGCATCATAATTACCCCTCCCCCAATTATAAACCTTGCCCTGCCGTATGGCCCTATCCCTCTCCATTGCAATAATGAAAGACACCGAATTGTGGTCATTATCTCCAAAGTGCTCTCCCACAACCAAATCTAACACGTGGCCCGGTTCATTACCCAGTACCATGTCCAATGTGGCCCCACCTCTTGTCGGCCTATCCACATATTGTGTCAGGAAACCCTCCTGCACACACTGTACAAAAACTGCCCCATCCGAACTATTCGACCTATAAAGGTTCCAATCAATATTTGGAAAGTTAAAGTCACCCATGACAACTACCCTGTGACCTCCACACCTATCCATAATCTGCTTTGCAATTTCCCCTTCCACATCTCTATTACTACTTGGGGGCTTATAGAAAACCCCCAACAATGTGACCACTCCTTTCCTATTTCTAACCTCAGCCCATATTACCTCAGTAGGCAGATCCCCCTCGAACTGCCTTTCAGCAGCCGTTAAACTATCCTTGATTAACAATGCTACTCCTCCACCTCTTTTACCACCTTCCCTACTCTTACTGAAACATCTATACACCGGAACTTCCAACAACCATTCCTGTCCCTGTTCTAACCATGTCTCCGTAATGGCCACAACATCGTAGTCCCAAGTACCAATCCACGCTCCAAGTTCACCTACCTTATTCCGGATGCTCCTTGCATTGAAGTAGACACACTTCAACCCACCTTCCTGTCTGCCGGTACACTCCTGCGACCTTGATACCCTCTGCAGTACCTCACTACACTCAACACTGGCTTCTGGACTACAGCTCATTTTCCCATCCCCCTGACAAATTAGTTTAAACCCCCCCGAAGAGCCGTAGCAAATTTCCCTCCCAGGATATTGGTGCCCCTCTGGTTCAGGTGCAAACCTCCCTGTTTGTACAGGTCCCACCTTCCCCAGAATGTGCTCCAATTATCCATGTAACTGAAACCCTCCCTCCTACACCATCCCTGCAGCCACGTGTTTATCTGCACTCTCTCCCTGTTCCTCAACTCGCCAGCACGTGGCACCGGCAACAAACCAGAGATGACAACATGGTTTATCCTGGCTCTCAGCTTCCACCCTCGCTCCCTAAATTCCTGTTTTAAATCCCCGTCCCTGCTCTTACCTATGTCGTTGGTACCGATGTGTACCACGACTTGTGACTGTTCCCCCTCCCCCTTAAGGATCCTGAAAACACGGTCCGAGACCTCACGGACCCTGGCACCCGGGAGGCAACATACCATCCGTGAGTCTCTTTCGCTGCCACAGAACCTCCTATCTGTCCCGCTAACTATCGAGTCCCCAATGACTATTGTTCTCCTGTTCTCCCCCCTTCCCTTCTGAGCCACAGGGACAGACTCAGTGCTGGAGATCCGGTCACCGTGGCTTACCACTGGTAGGTCGTCACCCACAACAGTATCCAAAGCGGTATACTTGTTGCCAAGGGGAACGACCACAGGGGATCCCTGCACTGACTGCTTCCTCCCAGCTCCTCTCACCGTCACCCATCTATCTTCATACTTCGGAGTAACTACATCCCTGAAGCTTCTATCTATGACCACCTCTGCCTCCCGAATGATCTGAAGTTCATCCAGCGCCAGCTCCAGATCCCTAACACGGTCTTCAAGGAGCTGGAATTGGATGCACTTCCTGCAGGTGTACTCAGCTGGGACACTAATGGTGTCCCTCACCTCAAACATCCTACAGGAGGAACATTGCACTGCCTGCACTGACATCCCTGCTAACTTCCCTTACTAAGAAACAAAAGAGAGAAAGAAAAAGCTTAACTGCTCTCACTCCGAGTCAAACAAACAAACAACAAAGAACAAAACAGCACAGGAACAGGCCCTTCGGCCCTCCAAGCCCGCGCCGCTCCCTGGTCCAAACTAGACCATTCTTTTGTATCCCTCCATTCCCACTCCGTTCATATGGCTGTCGAGATAAGTCTTAAACGTTCCCAGTGTGTCCGCCTCCACCACTTTGCCCGGCAGCGCATTCCAGGCCCCCACCACCCTCTGTGTAAAATATGTCCTTCTGATATCTGTGTTAAACCTCCCCCCCTTCACCTTGAACCTATGACCCCTTGTGAACGTCACCACCGACCTGGGGAAAAGCTTCCCACCGTTCACCCTATCTATGCCTTTCATAATTTTATACACTATGCCTTTCATAATTTTATACACCTTTGGATCCTTTGGACAGGAGTCCTTTGTTTTAGGTTAGAGGAGGGGGGAGGGTGGGAGACCCTAAAATTGAGATTAAACCCAAACAAACTGAGATTAAACCCAAACAACTGAGATTAAACCCAAACAACTGAGATTAAACCCAAACAAACTGAGATTAAACCCAAAGAACTGAGATTAAACCCAAACAACTGAGATTAAGACCAAATAAACTGAGATTAACCCCAAACAAACTGAGATTAAACCCAAACAAATTGAGAAATAATCAAGAAGGAACAAATGTTTGACTGCGAAGAATGATCTGATTATGTAATGAAGAATCTGTTTACTTTCTGCCACATTGACTGACCAATGGAGAAAGATGGGGGTGGGATTTTGGAGACATGTGATGACACCTCCAGGAATGTGTCCAATCACAGTTGGCAACTCTTGGCTTCACTGACCTACAAATACACCCTGTCGCCATGAATGTTTTCCCCAACATTTTCATTCCATTCAAAACAACAGTCCAAATTATAGCACTGTGTTGTTATTTACGGCATGCTTTTCAACCTTGCTATAATAAAAACAGGAAATGTAGAAACGTTCAGCTGGTTAGGTAGCACCTGTGGAGAGAAACAGAGTTTATGTTTTGGGTCTGTCAGAATTATGCGGATGAAAGGTCACAGACTTTAAACGCTAACTCTTGTTGCTCTTTCCATAGATGCTGCCAGATGTGCTGAATAATTCCAGCAATTTCTTTCTTTTTAGTTTAGATTTCCAGCAACTGCTGCATGTTTCTTTTGCTTCAGCCAAGCGTTTGTTGAAGGTGTTCAGATGTAACTGTGTAAAGTTTCAAACAAGTATGGGGGTGACCTTACAAAAAAATTTCTAAGTGCCGAATGAGCGTGAAAGCAGGAGAAAATCATGCCCATTTTTTGGGTGAGCTTCCAGCCACAATTTTATGGCACTTAGAAAAAGGAATGAGGCAAAGTGTGATTCTCGACAGTAGGTGGAGTGGACGGAGTCTATTCATGCCGGGAAGCCGGCTGCTGACTGCTAAAGGGCGCTACTGCACGTGTGTCCTGATCTCCCACTGGGAATCTGTCACACTCCCCCATGCCGACCCCAGACACTGCACCACCATCTCCCCCCCCCCCCCCCCGGCTGACCGCTAGCCCAGATTCACCACCGCCAGCAGAACATGGACGGTAATATTGCGAGAGGCAAGAAACCAGGCTTGAACCCGGTTCTCCTCCTCTTGCGCGATCTTACTGGCATGACAAGCTGGTAAGATTATCCCCTATAACTGGGTGATGAGTTGGCACAGAATGGATCTCACTGGCATTGTTATCATTTAAACAGGAAACTGAGTGAAAAGCTCAGCAAGAAACAAAAGTAAGAAAGTCTTGCATTTACATAGTAGCAAACTTCATGGCCTCATGACCAAAGCACTTTACAACCAATGACATGTTTTTGAAGTGCATTCACTGTCATAATGTGGGACAATACACATCTCTTTAACCTGTGCTTAATGCTCCCTCCACTCACATTGTCTGTACCTTTAAGACTTGATTAGCTGTATTAGCATTGATTAGCTTGATTAGCATTCCAATCATTATTCTGTAAATTGAGTTTGTGTCTCTGTATGCCCTGTTTGTGAGCACATCTCCCACTCCACCTGACGAAGGGGCAGTGCTCCGAAAGCTAGTGGCATTTGCTACCAAATAAACCTATTGGTCTTTAACCTGGTGTTGTTAGACTTCTTATAATGTGGGAAACACAGGACAGTTTCCATACAACAAACTTCTGCAAACAGCAAGAAGACAATGTTTTTAGACAGGGATGTTAGGCCAAGAATAAATATTGGTCGGAACACCAGGCGAACATCCTATTCTTCTTCAAATAGTGTCACGGGATCTTTGACATTCACTTGAGAGTGTCTGTTTAACGTCTCATCTGAAAACCGGCATCTCTGTCAGAGCAGCACTCCCTCAATATTCACTGGAGTGTCAGTCTAGCTCAGTGGTTCCCAGGTGTCACAGCACACCTCGATATATTCGGAGATTTTCAGGCACACCTGCTATTTTTTCTGAACTCCCTCTAGCAAAAGACTGTTTAAACAAATTTTTATCCTGCATTTGCCATCAGAGAGAACAACGATATGGGTGGAAAATCCAGAGGGAATCAGGAAATGTGGATTTCTATGTTTTAATGTGCATGTATGGATGCCAAAAATCTGATTTCCACCATAATAATACTGAGTACTGATGGCTTCAGTTCCAGCTATCGCAAAACCTAGGCCATTGACTTGGAAAAATGTCAATAACACAATATAAATGTAAATTCTATAAAGGAAATCTTGATTTCCTTAAAAACAGTTCACAAATAATTAATCTAGTTCATTCAAGATTTAATATTTTAAAATGGTCATCAACATGAATGTTGACTGTTTCGCTCCACAGATGCTGCCTGGTTATCTGAGTTTTTCCAGCACTTTTTCTTCTTTTGTCACATTTCCAACATCTGCAGCATTTTGCTTTTGTATTAGTATTTTGAGCACTATTACCTCAGGTAGAAAAATGAAGTGTGAGAAAAAAGTGGTAACATAACTGACAAAGAAAAGAGAAAGCTGAAATGCAGGACAGAAGTCTCAGTATAATACTAATCACATATCACATTAGCTAAACATAACGATAGATACAAGTTATCGGTATGGTTTCAATATTGTGGTTTTCGGAACAGCAAATGCCATTTCTAGCCTCCCTTTGTCTCTCGCTTCTCCGAGGGGTCTTGTGCCTTTTTTTGAGTTTTCACTTTATGTGCAGTTATATGGGGCCTTGGTCTTCAGCTACAAGTCCCATTGGTCATGCACATGAGCCTGACTAACGTAAAAAATCTAAACCGCACATTCCCAGCTGGGGCTTGAACCCTGAGGTTCAAAGGGTCTTAGAGATGCTGACCATACAGCTGAAGACAAAGGTTAGTTTTACTTTATTTACTTTAACTTTTAATCATTTTGAATCTTTTTTTGTGGCACACTTGGGGGGGTCTTCACGACACAGTGGTTGGGGACCACGGGTTACGTGTACAAGGCTCTGGAGTTGATCCAGAAGCAAGAACCTTCTGATTTATGAGATTACACAGAGCGTTGGGACAATGGCTATTAAAGGGAGCTGATCTTCTGCTTACCTGCTCTTATAGCATGGGATCAAAGGGCAGCCCTCTCCTCCTGGTCCACTTGCTGGGGCATAACCATCCGGACAGCAACCGTAAGGTTCTGTGTTACAGTCTCGAGCGTCTGCACCAATCAGTTGCAGCTGTGACTGCCGGGACCTGGATGGGTCAGGAAGTGATCCCGTATCAGGAGAATCCAATTCCGAGCTGGAGTGGTACAATCCCGAGAGGTTCCACTCGTTTTGTTCTGAGGGAAGAGGAAGAACGTTCGTCTCAGTAAGTTCCGGCAGATAGTTTGGAGAATATCGTTCTGAAATTTGGAAAGAAAATAATTAACCAGTTGCCAAGAAGCAGCATACTGAATTTAAAAATCCCGTCCCTTCGATAATGCAAAGTCAACTGATCAAATTTAGAAAGAAAGATTGATATTTCTATCGCACCTTTTCCAACCACCGGACATTCCAAAACATTTCACAGACACTGAAAAGCTGTAGATTTGAAGTGTAGTCACTGTGAGAATGTAGGAAACATGGAAGACTATTTGTGCACAGCAAGATTAAACGATGACTGGATAATCTGTTTTAACCATGTTTGCCAGTTATTGGATTAAACTTCCCTGCTCACTGATGCGCTATCAATAAGGCAAAAGACTACCTGTGTGCCAATACAAGTGTAGGCTTTTATTCACAACAGAATCAGGAGCAGATCCCAACAAATAACCAACCTGGACTGAACAAGGGGGAGGAGACAGCCACCTTTATACTAGGTGCCGAGGGGAGGAACCAAACTGGAAGGGGGTGTGTCCAGGTATGACAAACACACACAACGGTGGTCCATATAGGACAAAGGCACAACTGAGGTCCACCACACTCACCAGAGCTCTGACGAAGGGTCAGCTAGACTCAAAACATTGGCTCTATTCTCTCCCCATAGATGCTGTCAGACCTGCTGAGGTTTTCCAGCATTTTCTGTTTTTGTTTCAGATTCCAGCATCCTCAGCATTTTGCTTTTACCTTCGCTAGACTGACTGACGTACAAACCTTCGGCCTTCTTGCTTTAGATGCTTCACACTGAAACTCAGTGATATTTCCACGGGAATCACATGTTACTTGTACAAAACAGACACAGATGGAAGTTCAAAAAGGAGCAACTCACCAGAGGATGGAGGGGGTCCAGGGTATGGTATAGTCATTACATCCTCATTGGGATTGAATCCCGTGGGATCTGGAAAGCTTGGAACCGCTGAGGGAGTAAAGAAACAAAATTAACACAACAGACAGGATTCAATCAAAAATGACACGAAAATCAAAAATATTTAAAGTGAAAACAAATCATTAACACTGGGCACACTGTTCACAAGATCAAACAACATTCGGGGGCATTCATAGAAATGGGGTTCTTCAATGCTGCTTCACATTAGCTTCACCTATCTCAACAACCTGATACATGGACTGTACCTGTTTGTCCCCAGAACCCCCCACTCGTTCCCGGATTCCCCACTCCCACCTACGAAGTGGCAGCCTCACTGCTCCGTCCCCAGAACCCTCCTCCTGCACTCAAACTCTCTGCATGCCACCTAGAGTCCTCCCTGGATTGCCCTCTCAGTCTCGGGGTTCCACTTGCCCCCAGACTACCCGTTTGCTCCTCAGACCCCCCTGCTTGCACCTGGATCACTGGCTTGCACCCACTCTCCCGCTTGGTTCCAGACTCCCCAGACTGTTGTGACATTTTGAAAAAGATATTTCCATTTCTGTAGCACCTGTCAGGACATTCCAAAGTGCTTTCCAATGAAGAAAATACTTTCCAAGTGCAATAACTGCTGTGGTGTAGGGATTACTGCATTGACTTTCTATACAGTAAGCTGACACAAGCAGCATTAGTGACACGGTGGCACAGTGGTTAGCACAGCTGCCTCATAGCACCAGGGACCCGGGCTCAATCCCAACCTTCGGTGACTGTCTTTGTGGAAGTTGCATGTCCTCCTGTGTCTGCGTGGGTCTCCTCCGGGTGCACCGGTTTCCTCCCACAGTCCAAAGATGTGCAAGTTAGGTGGATTGGTCATGCTCAAATGCACTTTAGTGTCCCAAGATGTGTAGATTAAGGAGATTAGTGAGTAATTATGTGAGGTCACTGGGATAGAGCATGGGGATAGGCTTGCATAAGACACTCTGTCAAAGAATCGGTGCAGACTCGATGGGCCGAATGGCTTCCTTTGTCACGGTAGGGATTCTATGATTTTATGAGATAATCCAGTCCTCCCAAACCTTTTCCCAGTGGATCCTTTTAATACCTCAGGCTTCATGTGACACCACGGTCAAAAGTCGGGAGATACGAGGTGTTGAGCGAGCAAACAGAGAATGGTAACTTCAGACAGACAACTCGCACAATTATTATTGTGCAATGCAGCTAGATACTTGCAATAATCTCAACTAAAATTTATATAGCATAACATCTACATTGTAAATTGGATTCATGCATAATTCACTCCCTATATTTTTCTTTATAACTCTTTATAACTTTATAACTTAGCTACATAAAATCCTGAAGTTCCATTTCTGCATGTACAGAACATTTGAGATCCATGACTGCAAATTACACACACAGTCAGATTTTATGATAGGCACCACAATAGGGTTTTAATTATACACGACAGAAAATGTCAGTGTGATATATAGTCAAAGCTTTTTCCACCCCTATAAAAAATTCATGGCTCATATAAGTTCAATAAGCACAAATATATACTTTTTAAAACTGTGTATGTGTATCTCGGACAGTAAAATGACTGCTTGGGACTATCTGTTTCAAATGTAGAGAAATAATAGTTTATAGAAATTGAATCACACCGATTTGCACAAGCTTTGGCTGTTGTAATGATAGAAGAGGTAACTAACTTTTGCATCTATCTAAATCTCCAGGATATAGGTCTGTGTTGGTTTTGCATAGACTAATGAATTGGAGGAGTTGATGAAAAGGCAGGGTTTCTACAAAATAAAACAAACTTACTTTGTCACTGGCTTCTTTTACAACAACAATCAGACCATGCCCACCAATAGAAAAAATGGAGGATTTAAAAGGGCCTCGCCAGAGATTAGTCCGAGTGCCGTGAGAGCCATCCCACCCCAGTTTGGGAAGCTCTGAAATAATTGTTTTTTGTGATGTTGTTTGAAGGATAATTATTGTCCAGTACACCGCACATTCTTCAAAATAGCATTTTACCTTTCTGTGAGGGTAGGTGGGGCACTCTCTCAATACTGAATTAGATTGTCAACCTTGGTTTTCTGTGTTCAAATCTCCTGGCTCACTGCCTAAGATTACTGCCAACTGAGGTAATTTCACATCTAATTCCAATCTGACGGAATAGAGTTGCTGCTGCTGTCAAACCTCAAGCAGTGGGAGGAGGACATCCACCTCTAGCTACTCAGGATAATAAATGCCAGAAACCACACTCCGAGAATGAAGACTAAAAACATTCCAATGCTGAATAAATGGGTACAATACCCAAAATGGTCACGAGGAAATACAATAATATGAAACAACCTCGCCAATATTGACTCACCTTGTGGCAAGTAACAGGGTTGAGTGTTGCAATCCTCAAATATTCGTGGATAGATCCTTGGATCACATTTCTGTAGGTCCTGATATTTGCGATCCTGGTCGTAGCAGATGACCTGTCGTCTCCGTTGGCCTGATGCACAGCTCTTAGAGCACTGCAGGTACAAATTTAACATTTAATTGATCACATTATCTTCCTCTTCTCAATAAGACTTCATTAGATTGCAAGACAGGTTCCAGTTGAAGAAAGCCTTTTAGATAGAAACATAAGAAATAGGTGCAGGAGTAGGCCATTCAGCCCTTTGAGCCTGCACCACCATTCAATATGATCATGGCTGATCATGCACTCTCAGTATCCCATTCCCACTTTCTCTCCATACCCCTTGATCCCTTTAGCCACAAGGGCCATGCCTAGTTCCCTCTTGAACATATCTAATGAAATGGCTCCAACAACTTTGTGTGTAGAGGATTCCACAGGTTCACAACACTCTTGAGTGAAGAAGTTCTTCCTCATCTCAGTCCTGAATGGCTTTTCCCTTATTCTTAGACTGTGACCCCTACTTCTGCACTTCCCAACATCGGGAACATTCTTCCTGGATCTAGGCTGTCCAGTCCCATCAGGATTTTATATATTTCTATGAGATCCCCTCTCATTCTTCTAAATTCCATTGAGTACAAGCCCAGTTGATCCAGTCTCTCTTCATATGTCAGCCCTGCCATTCTGGGAATCAGTCTGGTGAACCTTTGCTGGACTCCCTCAAGATGACCAAGATGACCAAAGATGTGCGGGTTAGGTTGATTGGCCAGGTTAGAAATTGCCCCTTAGAGTCCTGGGATGCGTAGGTTAGAGGGATTAGCGGGTAAATATGTGGGGGTAGGGCCTGGGTGGGATTGTGGTCGGTGCAGACTCGATGGGCCGAATGGCCTCCTTCTGCACTGTAGGGTTTCTATGATTCTATGAATAGCAAGAATGTCTTTCCTCAGGCTAGGAGACCACAATTTCACACAATACTCGAGGTATGGCCTCACCAAGGCCCTGTATAATTGCAGCAAGACATTCCTACTCCTATACTCAAATCCTCTTGCTATGAAGGCCAGCATGCCATTAGCTTTCCTCACCACCTGCTGTACCTGCATGCCAATCTTCAGCGACCGTTCCACCATGACACCCAGGTCATGTTGCACTTCCCCTTTTCCAAAACTGCCACCATTCAGATAATAATCTTCCTTCCTGTTTTTGCCACCAAAGTGGATAACCTCACACTTATCTACATAATAATGCATTTGCCAAGTATTTGCCCATTCAATCAGCCTGAACAAGTTACCCTGCAGCTCTTAACATCCTCCTCACAGCACACACTGCCACCCAGCGTAATTTGGAGATATTGCATTCAATTCTTCGACCAAATCATTAATGTATATTGTGAATAGCTGGGGTCCCAGCACTGAACTCTGCAGTACCCCACTAGTTACTATCTGTCGCTCTCTGCTTCCTGTCTGCCAACCAGTTCTCTATCGACGTCAATACATTACCCCCAATACCATGAGCTTTAATTTTTCTCACTGATCTCTTGTGTGGGACCTTGTCTTTGGAAGTCCAGATCTCAGTAAATCCCTAAACTTCCAGAATCTGTTGATTGTAGTGGTTAGATTTATTATCTTGATAAACTTCATCTTCCTGACCCGCTGCTTCAATGTGACTGTCCTAAAGCTAAATTAAAGCTCAGAACTGGCCCTTTGCAATCTGCAAATCGGGCTGTCTTATCAGATGAGACATTAAACCAGCCGTGTCCAACCATTTAGTGTACGAGAACACATTTTCAATTATTTTCTCACTCAAGGGGCCTAAGAGCAAATCTCAGAGAGATAAGGCTTGGCACTTTAAAGCATGCACTGTTAAAAGAATCTTGAGGTATGAAAAGAATCAACTTGCAGAGTAAACAAAAATGACAAAGCAATAACTTGAGTTAAAAATACGAGTAATAAATAAAGATAATCATCTTGTATGATAGGGTGCGAGTGTTCACTCCCAGTTTCACTCACCCTCACCCACACACTCCTCTCTCTCACACACACTCTCCTCACGCACACGCACACTCTCTTCACTCTCTCACACACTCTCCTCAATCTCTCACACACACACTCCTCTCTCTCTCACACACATACTCCTCTCTCTCACACACACTCTCCTCACGCACACGCACACTCTCTTCACTCTCTCACACACTCTCCTCAATCTCTCACACACACACTCCTCTCTCTCTCACACACACACTCCTCTCTCTCACACACACTCTCCTCACGCACACGCACACTCTCTTCACTCTCTCACACACTCTCCTCAATCTCTCACACACACACTCCTCTCTCTCACACACACTCTCCTCACTGACACACGCACACTCTCTTCACTCTCTCACACACACACACTCTCCTCTCTCTCACACTGTTGTCAATATTTTGAAGGAATTATGCAAAGGTTTTGTGCCTCGGTCACGTTTGCTCCTGTCTCTCAGCCAGAAGCTCCAGATTAAAGTCCCACTCCAGGGCGTGTTAGACATGGAAGGAGCATTCATGACATGTATCAACAAGATCAGGCAGCCAATCCTCTAATACTCCGAGACTGACCCCAAGGAGAGAGAGAGTATGTGGAAAGATACAAAACCAAGCATTATAAAAGGGAAGAGGAGCAATTACAATTTTATTTAAGTGACCAATCATCTGATCTGCTGGCCTGGGAACAAGAAGATTAAAATAAATTGCAAACTCACCAGACCCCATACCCCAACGTGCCAAGAGAAATAGTCACTGCAGCTATCCAGGGCACAAGGCTGGCTGACTGACGGCTTTGACTGGGAGGAGCAGGCAAAGTCTGAAACCTCACCACCAGACTGGGACATACATGAGACAGACCTGCTCTGAATCCCCTCACCACAGCTTACAGAGCACTGGAACAAGACACAAGAGACACTCTGGGAGGGAAGGTATTAAACAGCTCAAATAAAACAATACTGCCACGATAAACTCGGAAACACGATTCCATTCTCCTCTGTAGAAGGCAATTTGTATCTCCTTTCAATTCCAAATAAAAATCACCGAACAAGAAACTGGGGGTGACCTCACCATTGCGCTTCACCGGCCAATGCGCGGGGTGAGCCAGTAAGATTGCGAGAGAACTGAGAAATCAGACTTCTTGCCTGATTCCTTGCCTTGTGCAATCTTACTAGCACCGGATATCTGGCGCGAGGCTCAATATATTGTTTAAATATATTTAAATGGACATTTAAGTAGAATTAGCAAGCCCGGGATGGAATCACCTGGGCTCACTTGCCTCTGTGGCCTCACCGGCGAAGGTTCTCTCTCGTGAGGATCATGTATGGTCCCCATCAATAGGGACCAGGCATGATGGCTTCGCCTGTAGAACCGGAGGCCACTGAGGTCGCCCTCAGGAGGTCAGGGGCAGGGGGAGTGCCCCTTGGGCTGTACCAGCCTGGCACCCAGGCAGTGTTGACTGGGCACTGGACAATGCCAAGGGGGTGAAACCAGACTGGGGGCAGGTCTTTCGGTGTGGGGTGGGGCAAACCGCTGTGCACTGTAGTAGTGACTGGTGGGCGGGGGAAACACTGATGCACTGCAACAGCGATCAATGGGGTGAGGGAGGAGCGTCGCGACCGTTCCATGCAGGGGGAGGGAGAGAGCAATCATTCCAGCCGGGGCCCCATCGTAGCGGTGGGTGCTGGGAGAGGGAGGCCGGCTGATAGCAGCGGAGGCAGTGATAGGTTGCAGAGCACAGAAACAAACACAATTGGTGCTCTCTGCTACTATTAGCCGGCTTTCGGGCGTTTTAGGTGCTGCCACTCCCCCGACTGCCGGAAAATTTCTGAGATTTTTATTTTGCACAGATAAATTCGGCTGGCGACTTTACCAGGATAGTGTATCTGAAACTCTCCCGCTTTCATGCTCCTGCTGGACTTTGAATTTTTTTGGTAAGGTCACCCCCCACTCCCCCCAACCCCCTCCACCCAACCCACACCCCATCCGCCCCCCCCCACACCTCCCCCACCCCTCCACCCCCACCTCCCACCGTTTCACATTGCCTCAGGTTCAGTCCCATAGATACTGTCTCCTGTTGGGTTTCACTCCCATAGATACTGTCTCCTGCTGGGTTTCACTCCCATAGATACTGTCTCCTGTTGGGTTTCAGTCCCATAGACACTGTCTCCTGTTGGGTTTCACTCCCATAGACGCTGTCTCCTGTTGGGTTTCACTCCCAGAGACACTGTCTCCTGTTGGGTTTCAGTCCAATAGACACTGTCTCCTGTTGGGTTTCAGTCCCATTAGACACTGTCTCCTGTTGGGTTTCAGTCCCATTAGACACTGTCTCCTGTTGGGTTTCAGTTCCATTAGACACTGTCTCCTGTTGGGTTTCAGTCCCATTAGACATTGTCTCCTGTTGGGTTTCAGTCCTATTAGACACTGTCTCCTGTTGGGTTTCAGTTCCATTAGACACTGTCTCCTGTTGGGTTTCAGTGCAATAGACTATGTCTCCTGTTGGGTTTCAGTCCCATAGACATTGTCTCCTGTTGGGTTTCAGTCCAATAGACACTGTCTCCTGTTGGGTTTCACTTGCATAGACACTGTCTCCTGTTGGGTTTCACTCCCATAGACACTGTCTCCTGTTGGGTATCAGTCCCATAGACACTGTCTCCTGTTGGGTTTCAGTCCAATAGACATTGTCTCCTGTTGGGTTTCAGTCCAATAGACACTGTTTCCTGTTGGGTTTCCATCCAATAGAGACTGTCTCCTGTTGGGTCAGTAAGGTTCCTATGAATGCTCCTGGAATGGGGTGTTGGGTGGGTAATAGGTGTTATTTAATCAGTTACAGCTTCCACTCCTAATTTCTGCATTCTAATGTATGGTCGCATAGCCACCGTCAGAGCTGACAGGTTAGTGGGTATTTTTTGGCAACATACAACACACAGGTCCAAACATAGTGAAGTCATCATGATCGAGGCTCACATTGTGAACCCATAACACAGAAAATGTTCTGCACCCCATTGGAGAACACTGGGTAGCAAAAACACAGGACAGGATTGGGAAGATAGCAGAACTGAGAGGTTAAAACTGTCACAATAGACTGAATAGTCTGAAGCTGCTTCCTCTGGAGAAGACTGAGGGTGACCTCGTTGAGAGGTCAGGTACCAGGGGCATAGATTTAAGGTGATTAGTAGAAATAGTAGCGGGGACGTCTGGAAAATCTTTTCACCCAGCGGGTGAAGGACATCTGGAATTCACTGCTTAAGTTGGTGGTTGAGGCTGAAATGCGCAACTTATTTAAAAGGCACCTGGATCTGCGTCTGAAGTATTGCAACCCGTAAGGAGTCTAACAACACCAGGTTAAGGTCCAACAGGTTTATTTGGTAGCAAAAGCCACTAGCTTTCGAAACGCTGCTCCTTCATCAGGTGTTGGACTTTAACCTGGTGTTGTGAGACTTCTTACTGTGTTTACCCCAGTCCAACGCCGGCATCTCCACATCATGGCAACCTGTAAGACCAGAGACAAGTGCTGGAAGGTGCGATTAAAATGAATGGCTAGTTTATTTTCTCTCTTTTTTTCAGCTGGCGCAGAAACAATGGGCTGAATGGCCTCTTACCCTGCTGCAACTTTTCTGTGGTTCTATCATTTTGTAAGAAAGATGTTTCCACTGGAGGGAAAGTCCAGGTCTGGCGAACTCATTGACACAGTGAGCCATTGATGTGAATCACATAAATAGATCTAAAGGGAACCTTGATAAACACTTAAACATATGCTGATGGGGTTAGTTGAGACACGAAGAGAAGGCAGGTGTGGAACATCAACATCAGGACAGAGCAGTTGGCCTGAATGGCCAGTTTCTGTGTTGTAAAGTCAATTGTCACTTACCGAGCCCCAGGCCCCAATATACCACGAGAAGACATCTCTGCAGGCGGCAAGCTCACAGGCCCGAGCTACCAAGGGCTTCAACCGAGAGGAACAAACAAAGTCTGGGAGCTGGTTCCCTGACGTTAACACACATGAAACAGACCTGGTCTGAATCCCCTCACCACATGTTACTGAACACTGAAAAAGAGAACAGGAGGTACTGACAGAATTAAAAATAAGCATAACATGCAAATCAAAAGGCAGGCTGCTAAGGTTATTGTTCATTAGAGAGTTTTATTTAAAAGAAGTAAAGGAACAGAAGGAATCAATTTGTTCAACTTTGCTCCATATCTCTTGACACCTTGTAAGGAGTGAGGTCTTCTGTTAACAAATGTACACTGTTAAGTAAATTTGATGTGGAGATGCCGGCGTTGGACTGGGGTAAATTTGAGACAGGGGGGATATCTCCTTGAAAGGGGCAGCAGAGACATGATGGATCAAATGGCCTCTTTCTGTTCTGTGATATCCTATGACAATGAAATGCAGTCACTGTTGTTTAATAGCCACAGCCTGTACATCTGAACTCTTTATTGGCATCGACTAAACCCTAGCTTTCCACAGTCTTCCTTTCAGAATCATCCTGCTGAGATGTCATTGATGATGAACCTTACACTGCCATTGGTGAACTGAGGGAGTGCTGCACTGTTGGAGGTCCTGTCTTTCAGATGAAATGTTAAGATGAGGCCCTCTCAGGTGGACATAGGAATTCCAGGACAGTAAGATCAGCAGGTCTGGATGGATATATTCCAGCAGGTTACATCACAAGACCATCTGCCTGCAACAACTCCCTCCACTGGTCAACGAAAATGCCCATCCTCACAAAGCACCAACTCCCCACAGCCAATCGGAAAGCATGCGGACTCTTTGGCTGGAATCTTCCACCTGTAGTAGGGGAGATCCTAAATGAATACTTTGCGTCGGTATTCACAAAGGAGAGGGATGTGTTGACTGGAAGTGTCTCAGAGGGGAGTGTTGAACCGTTGGAGAAAATCTCCATTACAAAGGAGGAAGTGTTAGGTTTGTTAGAGAATTTAAAGACTGACAAATCCCCAGGGCCTGATGGAATCTATCCAAGGCTGCTCAGGGAGACGAGAGATTAAATCGCTGGGCCTCTGACGCAAATCTTTGTCTCGTCACTGGACGCAGGTGAGGTCCCAGAGGATTGGAGGATAGCTAATGTGGTCCCGTTATTTAAGAAGGGTAGGAAGGATAACCCGGGTAATTATAGGCCGGTGAGCTTGACGTCCGTGGTGGGGAAGTTGTTGGAGAAGATTCTTAGAGATAGGATGTATGTGCAATTAGAAAGGAATAAACTCATTAATGATAGTCAGCATGGTTTTGTGAGAGGGAGGTCATGCCTCACTAACCTGGTGGAGTTTTTTGAAGAAGTGACCAAAATGGTTGACGAAGGAAGGGCCGTGGATGTCGTCTATATGGACTTTAGTAAAGCGTTTGACAAAGTTCCTCATGGTAGGCTGGTGAAAAAGGTTGGGTCTCATGGGATAAAGGGGGAGGTGGCTAGATGGGTGGAGAACTGGCTTGGTCACAGAAGACAGAGGGTGGTAGTGGAAGGGTCTTTTTCCGGCTGGAGGCCTGTGACTAGTGGTGTACCGCAGGGCTCTGTATTGGGACCTCTGCTGTTTGTGATTTATATAAATGATCTGGAAGAAGGTGTAACTGGGGTGATCAGTAAGTTTGCGGACGACACAAAATTGGCAGGACTTGCAGATAGTGAGGAGCATTGTCAGAAGCTACAGAAGGATATAGATAGGCTGGAAATTTGGGCAAAGAAATGGCAGATGGAGTTCAATCCTGATAAATGCGAAGTGATGCATTTTGGTAGAAATAATGTAGGGAGGAGCTATATGATAAATGGCAGAATCATAAAGGGTGTAGATACGCAGAGGGACCTGGGTGTGCAAGTCCACAGATCCTTGAAAGTGACGTCACAGGTGGAGAAGGTAGTGAATAAGGCATATGGCATGCTTGCCTTTATAGGACGGGGCATAGAGTATAAAAGTTGGGGTCTGATGTTGCAGATGTATAGAACGTTGGTTCGGCCGCATCTGGAATACTGCGTCCAGTTCTGGTCGCCACACTACCAGAAGGACGTGGAGGCTTTGGAGAGAGTACAGAGGAGGTTTACCAGGATGTTACCTGGTATGGAGGGGCTTAGTTATGAGGAGAGATTGGGTAAACTGGGGTTGATCTCCCTGGAAAGACGGAGGATGAGGGGAGACTTAATAGAGGTGTATAAAATTATGAAAGGCATAGATAGGGTGAACGGTGGGAAGCTTTTCCCCAGGTCGGTGGTGACGTTCACGAGGGGTCATAGGTTCAAGGTGAAGGGGGGGAGGTTTAACACAGATATCAGACGGACATATTTTACACAGAGGGTGGTGGGGGCCTGGAATGCACTGCCGGGCAAGGTGGTGGAGGCGGACACACTGGGAACGTTTAAGACATATGAACGGAGTGGGAATGGAGGGATACAAAAGAATGGTCTAGTTTGGACCAGGGAGCGGCGCGGGCTTGGAGGGCCGAAGGGCCTGTTCCTGTGCTGTATTGTTCTTTGTTCTTTGTTTGCTTTTGCTGGCAGAATCTTCTGGTCCCGCCAACCCCCTCTGGGTTTCCCAAAGACTAGGGGAGTGCATCGAATGGGAAACCCCGTCCACAATGGGGGGGGGGGGCAGAAGATCCTGCTGCTGGCCAATGGCAGGCTGCCTCCGTCACTGCGATTCACATTGTGGTGGACGTGGAGAATCCCGCCCTTTCTTACCTGAATGAATGATGCTTGACATGTCAGTCACTCAGTCTTTTCACATAGAACAAAGAAAACTACAGCACAGGAACAGGCCCTTCGGCCCTCCGAGCCTGCACCGACCATGTTGCCCGACTGAACTAAAACCCCCTACCCTTCCGGGGACCATATCCTCTATTCCCATCCTATTCATGTATTTGTCAAGATGCCCCTTAAATGTCACTATCGTATCCGCTTCCACTACCTCCCCTGGCAGCGAGTTCCAGGCACCCACCACCCTCTGTGTAAAAACATTTGCCTTACATATCTCCTTTAAACCTTGCCCCTCGCACCTTAAACCTATGCCTCCTAATAATTGGCTCTTCCACACTGGGGAAAAAGCTTCGGACTATCCACTCTGTTCATGCCCCTCATAATCTTGTAGACTTCTATCAGGTCGCCCCTCAACCTGTCGTTCCAGTGAGAACAAACCAAGTTTCTCAAGCCTCCCCTCATAGCTAATGCCCTCCCTGGTAAATCTTTTCTGTACCCTCTCCAAACATTGTAGATATTTTCTTCAACTAATAAATAAAACTGTTCAAAATCTCTAAACAGCAGTTTTTTTTAATGTCCCTATGACTGTTTCTTCTGTAGTCGCTCCTAAAACTGTCCTGGAGATTAATCTTTAATTGTTGGAGACTCCTGAACAGTTGGAGAATTGGTAATTTGGAAGAAGAGCAGGGGAGTTAATCACTGTGCCCTGGCTAATATTTATCTCTCAACCAATATTACCTAAACAGATTATTCGGTCATTATGTTTCTCATAGAGTCATGGTTTCTGGGATCTTGCTTGCAAAAAATGGCTGCCACACCCCCTACATTACAGCAGTTGGTACATTTTAGAAGTCTTTCACTGGCAGTGAAGTCCTGAGGACAGGGAAGGTTCTAGAGAACTGCAAGTTCTTCCTTTTTCCAAAGCTGTCACAGTGGAACAAAGGAAAGTGGTTGAGTGGAGTGAACAGAGACTAGGTTGAGACATACCTCAGACCAATGGCCAGAGTTCCACGTGGCACACTGCAGCATATTGCAGGCCTGCTGGCTGGGCGGCTTCACTGTGATTGCGGCACATTCCACATCGTCCCGGACTGTCTCGCCTTGACTCCCATCCGACAGGGTACAGAACACAGAGCGGGTCTGCACCCCTCCCCCACACGTCATTGAGCAAGTGCTCCACTCCCCTGTCTTCCAGCTGAATGGTTGATCCAGAATTAATGTCAACATCAGGTTACAACCGGTCTGCATTCTGCGCAACACTTGCTCTGATTCCACCCCCACCCCCACAGCCCAAACAGGTTCCTGATAACCAGCGATTTCACACTGCAACAGCCCAGGGGTTGATACAGGAGGATGATTGTCAATGCAGCTACAACACTGAGGATCAGCTGGAGCCATTAGGGGATGTATCTAATTGTGGGATATAGTGAGGAAACGACAGACATCCAGTAATATATGGACAAAAACCATCCTGTTCCATAGGAGGAACAGGCGAGGACCTTTCTTCTCAGAAGGAGAAGCTGCAGGGTTACCTCATGGAGGTCTTAAAAATTATAAAGGAGTTTCAATGGGGTAGACATGGAAACATTTTTCCATTTATGGTAGAGTCAAAACCTCTATGGTTGGATGCACAACATATACACACAGACAAAGACAGACAGACAGAGGCAAGCCAACAGATGCAAGAAGACAGGTGCAAGGAGACAGACAGGGGCACGCGGACAGACAGGGGCACGCAGACAGAGGGGCTAGCAGGCAGACTGGATCATGCAGACAGACTTGGGCAAGCAGGCAGACAGAGGCACACAGACAGACAGGGGCTCGTAGACAGACAGGGACACGCAGGCAGACAGGAGCAAGCAGGCAGACAGAGGCACGCAGACCGACAGGGGCATGCAGACAGACAGGGGCACGCAGACAGACAGGGGCAGGCAGAAAGACAGGGGTAGGCAGAAAGACAGGGGTAGGCAGACAGACAGGGGCAAGGAGGCAGACAGGGACATGCAGACAGACAAGGGAACGCAGACAGACAAGGGAACGCAGACAGACAAGGGCAAGCAGGCAGACAGGGGCACACAGGCAGACAGGGGCACGTAGACAGACAGGGACACACAGACAGATAGAGGCACGCAGACAGATAGAGGCACACAGACAGATAGAGGCACACTGACAGATAGAGGCATGCAGACAGATGGAGACAAGCAGACAGACAGTGGCACGCAGACAGACAGAGGCACACAGACAGACAGAAGCAAGTAGACAGACAGAAGCAAGCAAACAGACAGGGTAAACGCAGACAAACAAGATCAAGCAGGCAGACAGAGGCACGCAGACAGATAGGGGCATGCAGACAGACAGGGGCACATAGACAGACAGGGGCACACAGACAGAAAGGGGCATGCAGACAGACAGGGGCAGGCAGGCAGATAGAGGCAAGCAACAGACAAAGAACAAAGAACAATACAGCACAGGAACAGGCCCTTCGGCCCTCCAAGCCCGCGCCGCTCCCTGGTCCAAACTAGACCATTCTTTTGTATCCCTCCATTCCCACTCCGTTCATGTGGCTATCTAGATAAGTCTTAAACGTTCCCAGTGTGTCCGCCTCCACCACCTTGCCCGGCAGCGCATTCCAGGCCCCCACCACCCTCTGTGCAAAAAACGTCCTTCTGATATCTGTGTTAAACCTCCCCCCCTTCACCTTGAACCTATGACCCCTCGTGAACGTCACCACCGACCTGGGGAAAAGCTTCCCACCGTTCACCCTATCTATGCCTTTCATAATTTTATACACCTCTATTAGGTCACCCCTCATCCTCCGTCTTTCCAGTGAGAACAACCCCAGTTTACCCAATCTCCCCTCATAACTAAGCCCTTCCATACCAGGCAACATCCTGGTAAACCTCCTCTGCACTCTCTCTAAAGCCTCCACGTCCTTCTGGTAGTGTGGTGACCAGAACTGGGCGCAGTATTCCAAATGCGGCCGAACCAACGTTCTATACAACTGCAACATCAGACCCCAACTTTTATACTCTATGCCCCGTCCTATAAAGGCAAGCATGCCATATGCCTTATTCACTACCTACTCCACCTGTGACGTCACCTTCAAGGATCTGTGGACTTGCACACCCAAGTCCCTCTGCGTATCTACACCCTTTATGGTTCTGCCATTTATCGTATATCTCCCCCCTACGTTAGTTCTACCAAAATGCATCACTTCGCATTTATCTGGATTGAACTCCATCTGCCATTTCTTTGTCCAAATTTCCAGCCTATCTATATCCTTCTGTAGCCTCTGACAATGCTCCTCACTATCTGCAAGTCCAGCCATTTTCGTGTCGTCCGCAAACTTACTGATCACCCCAGACAGACAGAGGCACACAGACAGAAAGAGGCACGCAGACAGAAAGAGGCACGCAGACAGAAAGAGGCACGCAGACAGATTAAGGCACGCAGACAGACGGAGGCATGCAGACAGACGGATGCATGCAGACAGATGGAGACAAGCAGACAAACAGTGGCATGCAGACAGATAGAGGCACACAGACAAACAGTGGCATGCAGACAGATAGAGGCACACAGACAGATAGAGGCAAGCAGACAGACAGGGGCACGTAGACATACAGGGGTTCGTAGACAGACAGGGGCAAGCAGGCAGAAAGGGGCTCGCAGGCAGACAGAATCATGCAGACGGACAGAGGCATGCAGACGGACAGGGGCAAGCAGGCAGAAAGGGGCACGCAGGCAGACAGAATCATGCAGACGGACAGAGGCATGCAGACGGACAGGGGCAAGCAGACAGATGGAGGCACGCAGACAGACGGAGGCACACGGACAGACAGAGGAAGGCAGACAGATGGAGGAATGCAGACAGACAGAAGCAAGCAGATAGACAGGATAACACAGACAGACAGGGGCAAGCAGGCAGACAGGGGCAAGCAGGCAGACAGGGGCAAGCAGACAGTGACATGCAAATAGTGGCACGCAGACAGATAGTGGCACATAGACAGACAGAGGCACACAGATAAACAGGGTAACGCAGACAGACAGGGGCAAGAAGACAGATGGGACACGCAGACAGACAGGGGCACACAGACATTCAGGGACACGCAGACAGACAGGGGCATGCAGGCAGACAGGGAGACACAGACAGACAGGGGCACGCAGACAGACAAGGATACGCAGACAGACAGGGACTCGCAGACAGACAGGGACATGCAGGCAGACAGGGCCAGGCAGGCAGACAGGGGCAAGCAGGCAGACAGGGGCATGCAGACAGACAGAGGGACACAAACAGACAGGGGCACGCAGACAGACAGTGGCACACAGACAGACAGGGGCACGCAGACAGACAGAGACAAGCAGACAGACAGGGGCAAGCAGCAGACAGGGCATGCAGACAGACAGGGACACGCAGACAGGGGCACGCAGACAGACAAGGACATGCAGACAGACAGGGACACGCAGACAGACAGGGACACGCAGACAGACAGGGACACCCAGACAGACAGGGGCAAGCAGGCAGACAGGGGCACGCAGACAGACAGGGGCATGCAGACAGACAGAGACAAGCAGACAGACAGGGGCAAGCAGACAGACAGGGGCAAGCAGACAGATAGAGGCACACAGACAGATAGAGGCACACAGATAAACAGAAGCATGCAACAAGTAGTGGCATGCAGACAGACAGGGACACACAGACAGACAGGGACACCCAGACAGACAGGGGCAAGCAGGCAGACAGGGGCACGCAGACAGACAGGGGCACGCAGACAGACAGGGGCACGCAGACAGACAGGGGCACGCAGACAGGGGCACGCAGAGACAGGGGCAAGCAGCAGACGGAGCATGCAGACAGACAGGGACATGCAGACAGACAGGGGCAAGCAGGCAGACAGGGGCCAGCAGACAGACAGGGGCAAGCAGACAGATAGAGGCACACAGACAGATAGAGGCACACAGATAAACAGAAGCATGCAACAAGTAGTTGCATGCAGACAGACAGAGGGACGCAGACAGACAGAGGGATGCAGACAGACAGGGTCACAGCCATACAGGGGCACGCAGACAGAAGGGGCACACAGACAGACGGGGCATGCAGACAGACGGGGGCATGCAGACAGACAGGGGCACGCAGACAGACAGGGACACGCAGACAGACAGGGACACTCAGACAGACAGGGACACGCAGACAGACAGGGGCAGGCAAGCAGGCAGACGGGCACGCAGACAGACAGGGGCAAGCAGGCAGACAGGGGCTGTCCCTGTCTGTCTGCTTGCCTTTATAGGACGGGGTATAGAGTATAAAAGCTGGAGTCTGATGATGCAGCTGTATAGAACGCTGGTTAGGCCGCATTTGGAGTACTGCGTCCAGTTCTGGTCGCCGCACTACCAGAAGGACGTGGAGGCTTTGGAGAGAGTGCTGAGAAGGTTTACCAGGATGTTGCCTGGTATGGAGGGTCTTAGCTATGAGGAGAGATTGGGTAGACTGGGGTTGTTCTCCCTGGAAAGACGGAGAATGAGGGGAGATCTAATAGAGGTGTACAAGATTATGAAGGGGATAGATAGGGTGAACGGTGGGAAGCTTTTTCCCAGATCAGAAGTGACGATCACGAGGGGTCACGGGCTCAAGCTGAGAGGGGCGAAGTATAACTCAGATATCAGAGGGATGTTTTTTACACAGAGGGTGGTGGGGGCCTGGAATGCACTGCCAAGTAGGGTGGTGGAGGCAGGCACGCTGACATCGTTTAAGACTTACCTGGATAGTCACATGAGCAGCCTGGGAATGGAGGGATACAAACGATTGGTCTAGTTGGACCAAGGAGCGGCACAGGCTTGGAGGGCCGAAGGGCCTGTTTCCTGTGCTGTACTGTTCTTTGTTCTTTGACAGACAAGGGCACGCAGACAGACAAGGACACGCAGACAGACAGGGACATGCAGACAGACAGGGCAAGCAGGCAGACGAGGTCACGCAGACAGACAGGGGCAAGCAGACAGACAAGGACACGCAGACAGACAGGGACATGCAGACAGGGGCATGCAGACTGACAGGGACACACAGACATACAGAGGCAAGCAGGTAGACAGGGGCACGCAGACAGACAGGGATACACAGACTGACATGGGCAAGCAGGCAGACAAAGGCAAGCAGGCAGATGGGGCATGCAGACATACAGAGACACGCAGACAGACAGAAGCAAGCAGACGGACAGGGACACGCAAACAGACAGAGGCACGCAGACAGACAGGGTAACGCAGACAGACAGGGGCAAGCAGACAGACAGGGGCAAGCAAGCAGACAGGGGCACGCAGACAGACAGGCACGCAGATAGACGGGCACGCAGACAGACAGGTCACGCAGACAGATGGGGCACGCAGACAGACAGGTGCAAGCAGACAGACAGAGGCATGCAGAGACAGGGGCAAGCAGGCAGAGTGGGTCGTGCAGACAGACAGGGACACACAGACAGACACGGACACGCAGACAGACAGGGACACGCAGACAGACAGGGACACGCAGACAGACAGGGGCACTCAAATAGACAGGGGCATGCAGACAGACTGGGTCGTGCAGACAGACGGGGCAAGCAGCAGACAGGGCACCCAGACAGACAGGGACATTCAGACAGGGACACGCAGACGGACAAGGACACACAGACAGGGACACACAGACAGACTGAGAAACGGAGACAGACCGGGGTAAGCAGGCAGACAGGGGCAGGCAAGCAGGCAGACGGGCACGCAGACAGACCAGGACACACAGACAGAAGGGGCAAGCAGGCAGACAAGAGTACACAGACAGACAGGGGCACGCAGACAGACAGCGGCATGCAGACAGACAGGGGCACGCAGACCAGACAGGGGCACGCAGACAGACAGGGGCAAGCAGGCAGACAGGGGCACGCAGACAGACAGGGGCACGCAGAGACAGGGGCAAGCAGCAGATGGAGCATGCAGACAGACAGGGACATACAGACAGACAGGGGCACGCAGACAGACATGGACTCACAGACAGACAGGGGCAAGCAGGCAGACAAGGGCAAGCAGGCAGACAGGGGCACGCAGGCAGACAGGGGCACACAGACAGACATGGGCACACAGACAGGGGCACGCAGACAGACATGGGCACACAGACAGGGGCAAGCAGACAGACAGGGGCACACAGACAGACAGGGGCACACAGACAGACAGGGGCACGCAGAGACAGGGGCAAGCAGACAGACAGGGGCACACAGACAGACAGGGGCACACAGACAGACAGGGGCACGCAGAGACAGGGGCAAGCAGCAGACAGAGCATGCAGACAGACAGGGACATGCAGACTGACAGGGGCACGCAGACAGACATGGACTCGCAGACAGACAGGGGCAAGCAGGCAGACAGGGGCACACAGGCAGACAGGGGCACACAGGCAGACAGGGCACGCAGGCAGACAGGGGCACGCAGGCAGACAGGGGCACACAGGCAGACAGGGCACGCAGGCAGACAGGGGCACGCAGACAGACAGAGACAAGCAGAAAGATAGGGACAAGCAGACAGACAGGGACAAGCAGACAGACAGTGGGACACAGACAGACAGTGGCACGCAGGCAGACAGTGGCATGCAGACAGATAGTGGCATGCAGAAAGGCAGATACACGTAGACAGATGGAGAAATGCAGACATACAGAGGCACGCAGACAGACAGAAGCAAGCAGACGGACAGGGACACGCAAACAGACAGTGGCACGCAGACAAACAATGGCACGCAGACAAACAGTGGCACGCAGACAAACAGTGGCACGCAGACAGACAGAGGCACGCAGACAGACAGAGGAATGCAGACAGACGGATGAATGCAGACATGCAGAGGCACGCAGATAGACAGAAGCAAGCAGACAGACAGGGTAACGCAGACAGACAGGGGCACACAAACAGACAGGGGTACGCAGACAGACAGAGGCACGCAGACAGACGGAGGAATGCAGACAGACAGAGGCACACAGACAGATGGAAGAATGCAGACAGACATGGGCGGCACGGTAGCACAGTGGTTAGCACTGCTGCTTCACAGCTCCAGGGTCCCGGGTTCGATTCCCAGCTTGGGTGACTGTCTGTGTGGAGTTTGCACATTCTCCTCATGTCTGCGTGGGTTTCCTCCGGGTGCTCCGGTTTCCTCCCACAGTCCAAAGATGTGCGGGTTAGGTTGATTGGCCATGTTAAACTGCCCCTTAGTGTCCTGAAATGCGTAAGTTAGAGGGATTAGCGGGTAAATATGTTGGGATATGGGGGTAGGGCCTGGGTGGGATTGTGGTCAGTGCAGACTCGATGGGCCGAATGGCCTCTTTCTGCACTGTAGGATTTCTATGACACACAAATGCAGACAGACAGAGGCACGCAGACAGACAGACAGATGCATGCAGACAGACAGACAGAGGCAAGCACACAGAGACATGCAGACAGACAAAGGCACACACGCACGTGAACATGCATGCAGTCATACGAACAGACAGATGCACATGGAGAGACACTTGCACGTGGAGAGACAGATGCATGCAGACAGACAAATACAGAAAGTTAGACGCAGACAGGCACGTGCAGACAAATGCATGCTGGCAGGCGCAGGAAGACACACGCAGGCAGACGCACACAGGCAGGTAGACAGACATATGCATGGTGACAGATGCAGAGACAGACGCAGACAGAGAGACAGATGTATGCAGGCAAACAGAAGGGGGAATGCAGACGGTGTCCCGGGATGTTGTGGGAGGCAAGGGAGGAAATTGCAGGGTTTCTGACTCAAATTGTTAATTCCTCCCTGGCCACTGGGGAGGTCATGATGTGGAGATGCCAGCGTTGGACTGGGGTGGGCACAGTAAGAAGTCTCACAACACCAGGTTAAAATCCAACAGGTTTATTTGGTAGCACAAGCCACAAGCTTTCGGAGCGCTGCCCCTTCATCAGGTGAAGCTTTCGGAGCGCTGCTCCTTCATCAGGTGAAGCTTTCGGAGCGCTGCCCCTTCATCAGGTGAAGCTTTCAGAGCGCTGCTCCTTCATCAGGTGAAGCTTTCGGAGCGCTGCCCCTTCATCAGGTGAAGCTTTCGGAGCGCTGCTCCTTCATCAGGTGAAGCTTTCGGAGCGCTGCCCCTTCATCAGGTGAAGCTTTCGGAGCGCTGCTCCTTCATCAGGTGAAGAAGCAGGGTGCTGGCCCCCTATTGTTCATTATTTATATCAATGACATAGATGACTATGTGGGAGGTAGAATCAGTACGTTTGCCGATGACATAAAGATTGGCCAGGTGGTTAACAGTGAGGTCAAGTGTCTTGGGTTACAGGAAGATATAGATGAGATGGTCAAATGTGCGGATAAGTGGCAGATGGAATTTAACCCTGAAAAGTGTGAGATGATGCACTTTGGAAGGAGTAATTTGACAAGGAGGTATACTATGAAAGGTCTGACACTGGGTAGTTCCGAAGAACAAAGGGACCTTGGTGTGTTTGTCCATAGATCTTTGAAGGCAGAAAAGCAGGTAAATAGGGTGGTGAAAAAGGCATATGGCACACTCGCCTTTATCAATTGGGGTAGATTATAAAAGCAGAGAGGCCATGCTGGAGTTGTATAGAACTCTGGTGAGGCCACAGCTGGAGTACTGTGTGCAGTTCTGGTCACCACATCGGAAGGACATGAACGCACTGGAGGGGGTGCAGAGGAGATTCATCAGGCTATTACCTGGGATGGAACATTTAAGTTATAAAGAGAGGTTGGATAGGCTTGGGTTGTTTTATCTGGAGCAGAGAAGACTGAGGGGTGACCTGATTGAGATGTTCAAGATTATGGGGGCATGGACAGGGTGGATAGGGAGCAGCTGTTCCCCTGAGTTGAAGGGTCAGTTACGAGGGGACACAAGTTAAAAATGAGCGGTGGGAGGTTTAGGGGGGATTTGAGGAAAAATCTTTTTACCCAGAGGGTGGTGACAGTCTGGAATGCGCTGCCTGGGATGTCTCAAATCCTTTAAAATGTACCTGGATGAATACTCGGCTCGCCAGAACATTCAATGCCAAGGGCCACGTGCTGGCAAGTGGGATTATTGGGCAGGTCAGGGCCTTTCATGCGTCGGTGCAGACTCGATAAGACAAAGGGCCTCTTCTGCACTGTAGTATTCTGTTACAGTCAGAAGCAAGCAGACAGACAGAGGCACGCAGACAAACAGAGGTGTGCAGACAGAGGCACGCAGACAGACAGACAGAGGCACACAGACGGACAGACAGAGGCACACAGACAGACGATGCACACAATCAAATGCATGCAGATAGACACGCTCAGATGGACACACCATCACAGACTAAGCCAAGTGCACAGACACATTCGCACAAACTGACATGCGCACAGCAGGTGCACATGCACAGGCAGACAGATGTGCAGAGAGACACAGTGATGTGGAATTGCTGATGGCTCAGGTTTTTGAGGAAGTGGGGGCAATAGACACTGTAAACTGACAGGACTGTCTATTTGGCAGCAGTGAGGTACGTTTGGAGCAGATACAGTGGATCAAAAGGAGGAAGAATGTAAGAATGTAGGAATTCAAATAAATTTAAGATTTGCACTGTTTCTAATTCACTTCTGGATTACAGGACAAATTCTTTTGTTGGTTAAAAGGTTTAAATATGTCCAAACAACCCCTGCACCAGTGTTTGGGAGTGCATTTAAAAAATGCCAATCCTTCCGGTACAGATGTCACTGAGCAGAGTACAGGCTGGTGAGAAATAGCTGACCGATTGTGAAGCTGGAAACTGATTGTAACTCACCTTGTAGCTGGTTGTATGGAAACACACACTGCATACTGCCAGGTACAGACAGACACCACACCCCAAGCTGCCGTGCCAGCAACTCTAATCATCACTAATACAAGATAACAGCCCACCTGGAAAAAGCACAAGCTGCAACACTGCCAGGCCTCAGGTCCCACACACCAAGCAAGCTCTAACTCCACTATAAAGCACACAACACACTTTGCCTAAACTCTGTTAAGCAAAAGAAAATGTCAATCATAAGGATCATTTTGCTCCCCCTTGATGGGTACACTATCTCATAGTGTACCCATCCCATAGCAGCTGCCTTGGTTACCTGTAAACTCTCGCCTTCACGCACTGGTTCGAAGTCCATGCACTTGGTCTGTTTATGAATGAAATCCTTACACATGGAATAAATATTTGCTTTAAAAATATTTTGATAACACCTTGGCTCAAATCTAATATACGATTTCTAGAATGTTGGTCTACCAACAAAGGATGCCCAATAATGTTAATAACACTCCCAATATTTACAGGGTACCACAGGAATCTGTGCTATGACCCGAATTGTTCACATTATATATTAATGATTTGGAAGAGGGAACTAAATGTACAATCCCCAAATTTGCAAAAATGGGTGGGAGGGTGGGGTGTGAGGAGGATGCAGAGATGCATCAGCATGATTTGGACAGCCTGAGTGTGTGGGCATGTGGATAAATGTGCTTAAAATGTGCAAAGCAGGAGTGGCTGTTAAGCCTCTCAAATTTGTTCCACGATTTAATGAAGAGACTCCAAGGATCCATCCTTAGCTCCCTCCTGTTTCTCATCTACAGGCTGCTCCTCAGTGGCAGCATTCAAATACAGTAAGAAGTCTCACAACACCACGTTAAAGTCCAACAGGTTTATTTGGTAGCACAAGCCACAAGCTTTTAGAGCGCTGCCCTGAAAGCTTGTGGCTTGTGCTACCAAATAAACCTGTTGAACTTTAACCTGGTGTTATGAGACTTCTTACTGTGCTTACCCCAGCCCAACGCCGGCATCTCCACATCATAGCATTCAAATACACAGCGATGTTTTACATATATAACCTGACAATAGCCAGCTCTATCTCATCACTGCCTCTCTCACTGACCCCACTGTTCCATGGATGAGCAGAAATTTCCTCCATTTAAACATTGAGAAGACTGAAGCAGTTGTTTTTGATCCCCCCCTTTGAGCTTCGTCCTTCCTGACTCTATCCCTCGCCCAAGCAGCAGTCTGTTCACCACCCCGGTGTCATATGTAACCCAGAGATGAGCATCTCTCTACATATCCGCACCTTCACTAAGAACAACTGGGGAATGTGAGGAAAAACATTTTTACCCAGAGGGTGGTGACGGTCTGGAATGCGCTGCCTGGGAGGGTGGTGGAGGCGGGTTGCCTCACATCCTTTAAAACATATCTAGATGAGCACTTAGCACATCATAACATTCAGGTCTATGGGCCAATTGCTGGCAGATGGGATTAGATGGGAATTCAGGTGTTTCTAATGTGTCGATGTGGGCAGGATGGGCTGAAGGGCCTCTTCTGCACTGTATGATTCTATGAATGTTATCACCCTCAGAACCACTGGCAGTGTAATTATTGGGAATGTTATTACCCCCAGAAATATTTGGAATGTTATTATGCGGGAAATATTGGGGGTTTTATCACCCCTAGAAGGGTTGGGAGCAATAACACTTCCAATATTTCCCGGATTAACAACACTCCCAATATTTCCAGGATTAATAACATTCCCCATATACCTGGGATGAATAACATTTCCAATATTTATGAGATTAATAATACTCCTAATATTTATGGGTTACTAATACTCCCAATATTTCCAGGATTAATAACATTCCCAATTTTTCCCCGGTAATAACACCCCCAATATTATTGGGGTTAATAACACTCCCAATATTTACAGGGTACCACAGGGATCTGTGCTATGACTCAAACTGTTCACATTGTATATTAATGATTTGGAAGAGGGAGCTATATGTACAATCCCCAAATTTGCAGGTGATACAAAAATGAGTGGGAGGGTGAGCTGTGAGGAGGATGCAGAGATACATCAGCATCATTTGGACAGGCTGAGTGTGTGGGCATGTGGATAAATGTAAGGTTATCCACTTTGGTAGCAATAATAGGAAGGCAAATTATTATTTGAATGGGTGGATACTCAACGAAACTTTGGTACCCTCGTGCATCAGTTGCTGAAAGTAAGCGTGCAGGTACAGCAGGCAGTAAAGAAGGCAAATGGTATGTTGCCCCTCATAATGAGGGGATTGGAGCATAGGAATAGGGATGTTTTACTGCAATTGTATAGGTTGTTGGTGAGGCCACACCTGGAGTATTGTGTGCAGTTCTGGTGTCCTTATCTGAGGAAGGATGTCCTTGCTATAGAGGCAGTACAGCGAAGGTTTACCAGGCTGATTGCTGGGATGGCAGGTCTGTCATATGAGGAGAGACGAAGTCGGTTAGGATTATATTCATTGGAGTTTAGAGGAGGGAGAGAAGATCTCCTAGAAACTTATAAAATTCTAACAGGATTAGACAGGGTAGATTCAGAAAGAATGTTCCCAATGGTGGGGGAGTCCAGAGCTAGGATCATAGTTTGAGGATAAGGAACTCTTAGAACTGAGGTGAGGAGAAATTTCTTCACCCAGAAAGTGGTGAATCTATAGAATTCACTACCAGAGAAAGTAGTTGAGGCTAAATCGCTATGTGATTTCAAGAAGAAATGAGATATAGCTCTTGGGGCTAAAAGGATTAAGGGATTAAGGGGGAGGCAGGATCAGGATAATAAATTTGATGATCAGCCATGAACAAAATGAATGGTAGAACAGGCTGGAAGGGCCAAATGGCCTACTCCTGCTTCTATTTTCTAAGTAATAACATTCCTAATAATTCCAGTGTTAAAACATTCCCAATATTTTCCTGGGTTAATAACGTTCCCAATATTTCCCAGGGTAACAACCTTCCCAATATTTTCCAGGGTTAATAACATTCCCAACATTTCCCAGGGAATAATGTTCCCAATATTTCTGGGATTAACAAAATTCCCAATATATCCTGGGTAATAATATTCTAATGCTTCTGGGATAATGACACTTCCAATATTTCCGGGATAATAATACTTCCAATATTTCCATGGTAATGAAATTCCCAATATTTCTGGGGTTAAAAACATTCCGAAAATTATTCTGGGGTAATAATATTTCCAACATTTTCAGGGTAATAACACTCAAAATATTTCTGGCGGTAATAATACTTCCAATATTTCTGGGGTAATAACATTCTCAATATTTCTGGGATTAATAACATTCCCATTATTTCTGGGGCCAATGACACTCCTAATATTTCCAGTGTAATAAAATTACCAATACTTCTGGGTTTAATAACATTTCCAATATTAATCTGGGGTAATAATATTCCCAACATTTTTGGGGTAATGACATTCAAAATATTTCTGGTGGTAATAACACAGTAAGAAGTTTAACAACACCAGGTTAAAGTCCAACAGGTAATAACACAACCAATATTTTAGGGCAATAACACTCCCAATATTTCCAGAGGTAATAATACTCCCAATATTTTTGGAGTAATAGCATTCCCAATACTTCTGGTGACAATAACATTCCAAAGATTTCTGAACTTACTAACACTCCCAATATTTCTCAGGTAATAACACCTCCAACATTTATGGGGGTAAGAAGATTCCAAATATTTCCAGGGTAATTACACTCCCAATATTTCTGAGGGTACTAACACTACCAATATTTCTCGGGTAATAACACTTCCAATATTTCAAGGGTGTGATGATACTGTGCTATTAATATATTCAATGTTAAGATTCAGTGTTTTTCTTCAAGTCGTTGGTTTTTCTGGAAGAAATGCAGCTAATGTTAGAAAGCAGGATAATTGCTCATTTTAGCCATATAAGTGAGCAGATGGTTTATTAGGGTGTTTTTTTGATTCAAGTAATGGAAGGTGAGTTAGGTATATAGGGACAGAGTCATGAGATAGCAGGTTAATGGGAGGAACTCGGTTGGTAGCAGGAAAAACAGTTTCATTTTCATTTTTTTCAAAAAGAGTGGTTGGTGACTGGAGCTGTTAAAAAGAAGAGGCTCCCTCCCTCTCTTTCTTTCTGAAATCTCCAAAGCTATTACCCAAACCAGAGCAAGTATATCTGTGTTTTGCTAACTATATTTAAAGTGGGTCTAAGTCTATAAGAGGAATATTGTTTAATTGGAACTAAGATAGTGATAAGTTAGAAGTTAAGATTTATTTCTTTCCATGTTTAAAATTTTTTCAATGATTAAAAATGAAAGTTTAATTTTGTTAAGTTATATTTAAACTGTGTTACGAATAAAGCTTGTTTTGATTAAAAAAAAACATCCCTAGTTTGTCAGTGGAGTTACTCCTGAGGTGAGGCATTCTTTCCTCACATTTATGTCAAAATAGAAAATATAACAGGGGGTAATAACACTTCCAATATTTTCAGGGTAATAACACTCCCAATATTTTCAGGGTAATAACACTCCCAATATTTCTGGGAATAATCACATTTCCAACATTCCAATTACTTTCCAGGTAATAATATTTCTGGTGGTTCTGAGGGTGATAACCCTCCCAGTATTCACGGGTAATATTGGGAATGTTATTACCCCCGGAAACATTGGAAGTTTTATTACTCAGAGATATATTGGGGGCGTTATAATCAGCGGAACCACTGGGAATGATATTACCACCAGAAGGATTGGGAGTGTTAAATCACCAGGGAGGTTTGGGGGTGTTATTAGCTACTGTGCAATGGATGATGCCTGTATATTTGGATTATTGTATTATTTCAGCCCAGTCTGGTGCTCCCTCACCGTTTAGTGCGTGGGCAGGACTGAGTGTTGCAAGTTTTGTTGCTGTTTGGTCGTACTTGGTTTCTGCATAAATAATCGGGATAGGCCTCATTGTCGATGGTACAGAACACAAGCCGAGACTGATAACCTGCAGAATAATAAAAAACAGAAACAGTTCAGGAAAGATGGTGGGAGCCGAAGACATGAACTAAAACCCTGCATGGCATCACAAAGAGACTCATCAAAGTTCCTTTATTCCACAATCACTGATTTGTGCTGAATAAATTTATTGAAGTGGATAAATATTTTTAAAAGATACAAACTAATCTTCTACTTGTAGAATTTGGTGTTAACACTGGTTCTTAGTTCTTTCAGAAGCAGAAACCAAAAGAACCAGTATTTATATAAACTTTGGTCCACTGTCACTAAGGCTATTTGTTTTCTTTATTGCAAGATCAAGGAAGGAAAAGTCAGACATACGAAATTACTTGTTTCAGCAAAATAGACGCCCATTCTCACTAAATGTTTGCCCAAAGAAAAATAAACAACACACATGAGGAAATTCCTTTTGTTCTCATTGTAACTGCCTGGCATTGGCAAGCTCTGAGAACCAAACTGAATGTTGCGAGTCAGAGATATCTTCAGTTGGGATGAACCATTGAAAAAAATCACTTCAACTCACAAGAATAACTAGAAGCAGACTTGTGCCTGGAAACTTTGCTTTAAGATTGTGCTTGTTCCATTTGATGAGACGTAGTGATGAGACAGAGTGCAGTGCCCCCGTGGAATATGCCCTTTCACACTGCTTCTGGCCTGCCCACATACCTGGAGAGACTGGACCACTGCTGCAGACACAGCATATCCCTGCTGCTCCGAGCCTAAAGACTGTGGGTTCAAGGCCTACCTCAAGACCCAAATACTTAATCCTGGACTGATAGATTTCAACGCAGTAGGGCATCGCCGTTTAGTGCGTGGACAGGACTGAGTGTTGCAGGTTTTGTTGCCGTTTGGTCGTACTTAGTTTCTGCATAATTTTCTATTAGATGTTCAATGGAGGCCTTAGCTGCTTTTCAAGGGGCGGCACGATGGCACAGTGGTTAGCACTGCTGCCTCACAGTGCCAGGGACCCGGGTTCAATTCTGGCCTCAGGTCACTGTCTGTGTGGAGTTTGCACATTCTCCCGGTGTCTGCGTGGGTTTCCTCCGAGTGCTCTGGTTTCTTCCCACAGTCCAAATATGTGTGGGTTAGGTTGTTTGACCATGCTAAATACGGGAATAGGGCCTGGTTGGGATTGTGGTTGGTCCAGACTCGATGGGCCAAATAGCCTCCTTTTGTATGGTAGGGATTCTATGATATTAAAAATCCTGGTAGCATCAATGGAAGGAAGGCGAGAAAGAAAGACTTGCATTTCTACAGCGCCTTTCATGACCTTGGGACATCCTAAAGTGTTTTACAACCAATTTAGTACTTTTGAAGTGTAGTCACCGTTATAGAACATAGAACAGTACAGGACAGGAACAGGCTCCTCAGCCCACAATCTTGTGTTGAATATGACGCCAAATTAAACTAATCCCTTCAGTCTGCCTTGGTCCATATCCCTGGTCCATAATAAAAAACATGTTATAGTAGGAGCCACGGCAGCCAATTCATAAACTCACACAAAAGGCAATGTGACCATGTGTTTTTGCGATGTTAAGTGAGGGATACATATTGACCAGGACACTAGGGAGATCTCCCCTTTTCTTCTATGAAATAGTGCCACCCAAGTAAGCAGTAAGCAGGAGCCTCGGTTCAGTCGCATCTGAAAAACGGCACCTCCAACAGGGGGAGCTCTTCCAGTAAATTTGAATTTCCCTGTCTGGATCTTCCACTTTGACCAAGTGATTGGTGATCTGTCCTCATCTCTCCTGATTTGGCTCAGTGATATTTTTGTTCGATAACATTCCTGTGTTTTAGCACATTCAGGGTGTAATTGTTGTTGTTCTATTTCCAAATTTAAGATTGAAGAAGACATTTTTAAAGTTGGAGTCACTCACCACCCCCACACTCTTTGCTGCACAAACTCCAAGACCCAACACTCCAAAAGTAACCTTGTGGCTGTCTGCGGTATCGTGATTGATGATATTCGTAATCTATTCCTTGATTAGGCTCCTGGCTAATGATCTGAAACACATAACATTTCATTTTATATATAGAAACATAAAAACTAGGAGCCATTCGGCCCTTTTAGCCTGCTCCACCATTCAATATGATCATGGCTGGTCTTCTATCTCAATGCCATATTCCCGCTTCTCCTCATAACCCTTCATGCCATTATAATCGAAAAAAAATCTATCTCTTTCTTGAATACTTTCAGTAACTTGGCCTCCACAGTCTTCTGTGGTCGAGGGTTCCATAGGTTCACTGCCCTTTGAGTAAATAAATTGTTCTTCATCTTAGTCCAAATGATCCATCCCACATCCTGAGCCTGTGCCCTCTGTTTCTAGATTCTCAACCAGGAAAAGCATCCACCCTGCATCTAGTCTGTCCAGCCCTGTAAGAATTTTATACCTTTAAATCAGATCTCCTCTCATTCTTCCAAAATATAATATAATATATATCTATTCCAGGGGGATAAAGCGGGCAGAGAAGGTAAACCGGACAGAGGGGGATAAACGGGACAGAGGGGGATAAACGGGACAGAGGGGGATAAACGGGACAGAGGGGGATAAACTGGACAGAGAAGATAAACCGGACAGAGGGGGATAAACGGGACAGAGAGGGATAAACTGGATAGAGAGGATAACCCGGTCAGAGAGGGATAAAGTGGATAAAGGAGAAAAACTGGATAGAAGTGGATAAAGTGCACAAGGAGGATAAACCGCACAGAGGGGGATAAACGGGACAGAGAGGAAATAAACTGGATAGAGAGGATAACCCGGACAGAGGGGGATGAACCGGACAGAGGGGGATAAGAACGTAGAACATAGAACAGTACAGCACAGAACAGGCTCTTCGGCCCACAATGTTGTGCCGAGCTTTATCTGAAACCAAGATCAAGCTATCCCACTCCCTATCATCCTGGTGTGCTCCATGTGCCTATCCAATAACCGCTTAAATGTTCCTAAAGTGTCTGACTCCACTATCACTGCAGGCAGTCCATTCCACACCCTAACCACTCTCTGCGTAAAGAACCTACCTCTGATATCCTTCCTGTATCTCCCACCACGAACCCTATAGTTATGACCCCTTGTAATAGCTCCATCCACCCGAGGAAATAGTCTTTGAACGTTCACTCTATCTATCCCCTTCATCATTTTATAAACCTCTATTAAGTCTCCCCTCAGCCTCCTCCGCTCCAGAGAGAACAGCCCTAGCTCCCTCAACCTTTCCTCATAAGACCTACCCTCCAAACCAGGCAGCATCCTGGTAAATCTCCTCTGCACTCTTTCCAGCGCTTCCACATCCTTCTTATAGTGAGGTGACCAGAACTGCACACAATATTCCAAATGTGGTCTCACCAAGGTCCTGTACAGTTGCAGCATAACCCCACGGCTCTTAAACTCCAACCCCCTGTTAATAAAAGCTAACACACTATAGGCCTTCTTCACAGCTCTATCCACTTGAGTGGCAACCTTTAGAGATCTGTGGATATGAACCCCAAGATCTCTCTGTTCCTCCACAGTCTTCAGAACCCTACCTTTGACCCTGTAATCCACATTTAAATTTGTCCTACCAAAATGAATCACCTCACATTTATCAGGATTAAACTCCATTTGCCATTTTTCAGCCCAGCTTTGCATCCTATCTATGTCTCTTTGCAGCCTACAACAGCCCTCCACCTCATCCACTACTCCACCAATCTTGGTGTCATCAGCAAATTTACTGGACAAAGGGGGATAAATCAGACAGCGAGGGATAAACCGGACAGCAAGGATAAACCACACAGAGAGGATAAACCGGACAGAGGGGAATAAACTGGACAGAGAGAATAAACCGGACAGAGAGGATAAACCGGACAGAGGAGAATAAACCGGACAGAGAGGATGAACTGGACAGAGAGGATGAACCAGACAAAGGGGGATAAACTGGACAGAGAGGATAAACCTACAGAGGTGGATAAACCAGACAGAGAGGATGAACTTGAGAGAGGGAGATAAAGCGGACAGAGAGGATAAACCGGACAGCTAGGATATGCCAGAGTGAGAGGTTAAACCGGACAGAGGGGGATAAACCGGACAGAGAATATAACCGGATAGAGGGGATAAACGGGGCAGAGAGGATAAACCCAACAACTGAGATTAAATCCAAACAACTGAGATTAAACCCAAACAAACTGAGATTAAGCCCAAACAACTGAGATTAAAGCCAAACAAATGAGATTAAACCCAAACTGAGATTAAACCCAAACAAACTGAGATTAAGCCCAAACAACTGAGATTAAACCCAAACAAACTGAGATTAAGCCCAAACAACTGAGATTAAATCCAAACAAATGAGATTAAATCCAAACGATTGAGATTACATCTAAAAAACTGAGATTAAACTCGAACTGAGATTAAATCCAAACAAACTGAGATTAAACCCAAACAACAACGGGGATGGTGCCAGAGGACTGGAGAATGGCGAATGTGGTTCCTCTGTTTAAGAAAGGGAATAGAAATGACCCTGGTAATTATAGGCCGGTTAGTCTTACTTCAGTGGTCGGTAAATTGATGGAAAAGGTCCTCAGGGATAGGATTTACGACCATTTAGAAAGATGCAGCTTAATCCGGGATAGTCAGCACGGATTTGTGAAGGGCAAGTCTTGCCTCACAAATTTGATAGAATTTTTTGAGGAGGTAACTAAGTATGTAGATGAAGGTAGTGCAGTTGATGTCATATACATGGATTTTAGTAAGGCGTTTGATAAAGTCCCCCATGGTCGGCTTATGAAGAAAGTAAGGATGTGTGGAATAGAGGGAAGTTTGGCCGATTGGATAGGTAACTGGCTATCTAACAGAAGACAGAGGGTGGTGGTGGATGGAAAATTTTCGGACTGGAAACCGGTTACCAGCGGAGTGCCACAGGGATCAGAGCTTAGACTTAGAACGACTTAGAACATTACAGCGCAGAACAGGCCCTTCGGCCCACGATGTTGCACCGACCAGTTAAAAAAAAAAACTGTGACCCTCCAACCTAAACCAATTTCTTTTCGTCCATGAACCTATCTACGGATCTCTTAAACGCCCCCAAACTAGGCGCATTTACTACTGATGCTGGCAGGGCATTCCAATCCCTCACCACCCTCTGGGTAAAGAACCTACCCCTGACATCGGTTCTATAACTACCCCCCCTCAATTTAAAGCCATGCCCCCTCGTGCTGGATTTCTCCATCAGAGGAAAAAGGCTATCACTATCCACCCTATCTAAACCTCTAATCATCTTATATGTTTCAATAAGATCCCCTCTTAGCCGCCGCCTTTCCAGCGAAAACAATCCCAAATCCCTCAGCCTCTCCTCATAGGATCTCCCCTCCATACCAGGCAACATCCTGGTAAACCTCCTCTGCACCCTCTCCAAAGCCTCCACATCCTTCCTGTAATGTGGGGACCAGAACTGCACACAGTACTCCAAGTGCGGCCGCACCAGAGTTGTGTACAGTTGCAACATAACGCTACGACTCCTAAATTCAATCCCCCTACCAATAAACGCCAAGACACCATAAGCCTTCTTAACAACCTTATCTACTTGATTCCCAACTTTCAGGGATCTATGCACACATACACCTAGATCCCTCTGCTCCTCCACACTATTCAAAGTCCTCCCGTTAGCCCTATACTCAACACATCTGTTATTCCTACCAAAGTGAATTACCTCACACTTCTCCGCATTAAACTCCATCCGCCACCTCTCGGCCCAACTTTGCAACCTCTCTAAGTCTTCCTGCAAACTACGACACCCTTCCTCACTGTCTACCACACCACCGACTTTGGTGTCATCAGCAAATTTGCTAATCCACCCAACTATACCCTCATCCAGATCATTAATAAATATTACAAACAGCAGTGGCCCCAAAACAGATCCCTGAGGTACACCACTTGTAACCGCACTCCATGATGAATATTTACTATCAACCACCACCCTCTGTTTCCTATCCGCTAGCCAATTCCTGATCCAATTTCCTAGATCACCCCCAATCCCATACATCTGCATTTTCTGCAGAAGCCTACCATGGTGAACCTTATCAAACGCCTTACTAAAATCCATATATACCACGTCCACTGCCTTGCCCCCATCCACCTCCTTGGTCACTTTCTCAAAAAACTCAATAAGGTTAGTAAGGCACGACCTACCTGCCACAAAACCATGCTGACTATCACCTATCAATTCATTACTCTCCAAATAACTATAAATCCTATCCCTTATAATTTTTTCCAACATCTTGCCGACAACAGAAGTGAGACTCACCGGTCTATAATTCCCGGGGAAGTCTCTGTTCCCCTTCTTAAACAATGGGACAACATTCGCTAACCTCCAATCTTCTGGTACTATACCAGAGGCCAACGACGACCTGAAGATCAGAGCCAGAGGCTCTGCAATCACTTCTCTTGCCTCCCAGAGAATCCTTGGATAAATCCCATCCGGACCAGGGGATTTATTTATTTTCAGACCCTCCAGAATATCCTGCACATCCTCCTTATCAACTGTAATACTGTCTATTCTACTCCCTTGCAACCCAGTGTCCTCCTCAGCTATATTCATGTCCCCTTGCGTGAACACCGAAGAGAAATATTGGTTCAATGCTTCACCAATCTCCTCCGGTTCCACACATAACTTCCCTCTGCCATCTATAACTGGCCCTAAACTTGCCCTAACCAACCTTCTGTTCTTGACATACCTATAGAACGCCTTAGGATTCTCTTTAACCCTATCCGCCAAAGTCTTCTCATGTCCCCTTTTAGCCCTTCTAAGCTCGCTCTTCAACTCCCTCTTAGCCAATCTAAAGCTTTCTAGTGCACTACCCGAGTGCTCACGTCTCATCCGAACATAAGCCTCCTTTTTCTTTTTAACCAACAAAGAAACTTTTTTTGGTGCACCACGGTTCCCTAGCCCTACCAATTCCTCCTTGCCTGACAGGGACATACCTATCACAGACTCGCAGTAGCTGCTCCTTGAAAAAACTCCACATGTCGGACGTTCCCAGTCCCTGTAATCTCCTAGTCCAACCTATGTTTCCTAATTCTCTCCTAATAGCCTCATAATTACCCTTCCCCCAGCTAAAACCATTGGCCCGAGGTTCATGCCTATCCCTTTCCATCACTAAGGTGAACGTAACCGAATTGTGGTCACTATCACCAAAATGCACACCAACTTCCAAGTCTAGCACCTGGTCTGGCTCATTTCCCAGCACCAGATCCAATATAGCCTCACCTCTAGTTGGCCTGTCTACATACTGAGTCAAAAAACCTTCCTGCACGCTTTGAACAAAAACTGACCCCTCTAACGAGCTAGAGCTATAACAATTCCAGTCAATATTAGTCAAGTTAAAATCCCCCATAACAATTGCCCTATTACTTTCACTCCTAAGCAGGATTGACTCCGCAATCCTTTCCTCAACCTCTCTAGAACTTTTAGGAGGTCTATAAAAGACTCCCAACAGGGTGACCTCTCCTCTCCTATTTCTAATCTCCGCCCATACTACCTCAACAGATAAGTCCTCATCAAACCTCCTCTCTGACACTGTGATACAATCTCTGACCAATAATGCTACCCCTCCCCCTCTTCTACCTCCTTCCCTACTTCGACTAAAACATTTGAACCCCGGGACCTGCAGCATCCATTCCTGCCCCTGCTCTATCCATGTCTCTGAAATAGCCACAACATCGAAGTCCCAGGTACTGATCCACGCTGCAAGTTCACCCACTTTATTGCGAATACTCCTGGCATTGAAGTATACACATTTCAAACCCTGCTCCACCCCACCTCTGCAATGCCGTGCATTGCAGTCCCCATCCATGCATCCCTCACTTTCAGCCCCACTACTCAGGATCCCTCCCCCCCCCCGAATCAGTTTAAACCTCCCTGCATGGCCTTAGCAAATTTACCCCCCAGGATATTGGTCCCCTTCTGATTAAGGTGTAGACCATCCTTCTCATAGAGGTCACACCTTCCCCAGTACGAGCCCCAATTGCTTAAGTACCTGAACCCCTCCCTCCTGCACCATCCCCTCAGCCATGAATTCAAACCTTCCCTCTCCCTATTCCTCTCTAAACTATCCCGTGGTACAGGCAAGAGTCCAGAGATAACCACTCTGTCAGTCTTGGCCTTTAGTTTCCACCCCAACTCCATAAATCCCTGCCTAATATCCCCTTCCCCTATCCTCCCTATGTCGTGTGTCCCCACATGTACAATAACTTGTGGTTTATCTCCCTCCCCCCTAAGAGTCCTGAATACCCTGTCAGACACATCCCGGACCCCAGCCCCTGGTAGGCAACACACCAACCCTGAGTCCCTACCTTTAGTTCCGACCCTCCTATCTGTCTCCTTAATTGTGGAGTCCCCAATCACAAGGCCCAGTCTTTTACAGCCCCTAACCACCTGAGCTTTCTCACTCGGCTCACCCCCAGAGATCTGCTCTCTATGCTCAGTTGATTCCTCCTCAACTGTAGCCTCCAGCACCGAAAACCTATTATGGAGGGGAACCGCCCCAGGGGATTGTCTTCCCGATTGCTTCTTACCCCTCCTCCTGGCATTGACCCAAGCCTCATTTCTAGGAGTTACTATTTCTCTATAACTCCTATCAACTTCCACCTCCGCCTCCCGAATTATGCGGAGTTCCTCTACCTCCCCCTCCAGCTCCTTTACACGCTCCTCCAGAAGCTGCAATCTAATGCACTTCTTACAACTAAAATCTCCTGAAACACTACTGGATTTCCTCACCACATACATCCCACAGGAGATGCAGCATACTGCCTGAACTGCCATCCCTGAAGCCATTACCAGCAAGAAAAAAAGAAAACAAAAAAACTTCCCCACACTTCCCCAACTGTCACTCTCCACTGCAGCCCGAGCAACACTCCCTCACTGAGACACCAACTGTCACACTCAGCTTGGTCCTCTGCTATTTGTCATTTTTATAAATGACTTGGAGGAGGGGGTTGAAGGGTGGATCAGTAAATTTGCTGATGACACCAAGATTGGTGGAGTAGTGGATGAGGTGGAGGGCTGTTGTAGGCTGCAAAGAGATATAGATAGGATGCAGAGCTGGGCTGAAAAATGGCAAATGGAGTTTAACCCTGACAAATGCGAGGTGATTCATTTTGGTAGGACAAATTTAAATGTGGATTACAGGGTCAAAGGTAGGGTTTTGAAGAATGTGGAGGAAGAGAGAGATCTTGGGGTTCATATCCATAGATCTCTGAAGGTTGCCACTCAAGTGGATAGAGCCGTGAAGAAGGCCTATAGTGTGATGACGTTCATTAACAGGGGGTTTGAGTTTAAGAGCCGTGGGGTTATGCTGCAACTTGGTGAGACCACATTTGGAATATTGTGTGCAGTTCTGGTCACCTCACTATAAGAAGGATGTGGAGACACTGGAAAGAGTGCAAAGGAGATTTACCAGGATGCTGCCTGGTTTGGAGGGTAGGTCTTATGAGGAATGGTTGAGGGAACTTGGGCTTTTCCCTTTGGAGCGGAGGAGGTTGAGAGGAGACTTGATAGAGGTTTATAAGATGATGAGGGGGATAGATAGAGTGAACGTTCAAAGACTATTTCCTCGGGTGAATGGAGCGGTAACTAGGGGGCATAACTATAGGGTTCATGGTGGGAGATATAGGAAGGATGTCCGAGGTAGGTTTTTTACTCAGAGAGTGGTTGGGGTGTGGAATGGACTGCCTGCAGGGATAGTGGAGTCAGAAACTTTAGGAACATTTAAGAAGCTATTGGATAGGCAACAAACTGAGATTAAACCCAAATAACTGAGATCAAACCCAAACAACTGAGATTAAACCCAAATAACTGAGATTAAATCCAAACAACTGAGATTAAACCCAAACAACTGAGATTAAACCCAAACAACTGAGATTAAACCCAAATAACTGAGACTAAATCGAAACAACTGAGATTAAACCCAAACAAACTGATATTAAACTCAAACAACTGAGATTAAACCCAAAAAAACTGATATTAAACTCAAACAACTGAGATTAAATCCAAACAAACTGATATAAAACTCAAACAACTGAGATTAAACCCAAACAAACTGATATTAAACTCAAACAACTGAGATTAAACCCAAATAACTGAGATTAAATCCAAACAACTGAGATTAAACCCAAACAACTGAGATTAAACCCAAATAACTGAGATTAAACCCAAACAACTGAAATTAAACCCAAACAACTGAGATTAAACCCAAACAACTGAAATTAAACCGAAACAACTGAGATTAAATCCAAACAACTGAGATTAAACCCAAACAACTGAAATTAAACCCAAACAACTGAGATTAAACCCAAACAACTGAGATTAAACCCAAACAACTGAGATTAAACCCAAACAACTGAGATTAAACCCAAATAACTGAGATTAAATCCAAACAACTGAGATTAAACCCAAACAAACTGATATTAAACTCAAACAACTGAGATTAAACCCAAACAACTGAGATTAAACCCAAATAACTGAGATTAAACCCAAACAACTGAAATTAAACCCAAACAACTGAGATTAAACCCAAACAACTGAGATTAAACCCAAACAACTGAGATTAAACCCAAACAACTGAGATTAAACCCAAATAACTGAGATTAAATCCAAACAACTGAGATTAAACCCAAACAAACTGATATGAAACTCAAACAACTGAGATTAAACCCAAACAAACTGATATTAAACTCAAACAACTGAGATTAAATCCAAATAAACTGATATTAAACTCAAACAACTAAGATTAAACCCAAACAAACTGATATTAAACTCAAACAACTGAGATTAAATCCAAATAACTGAGATTAAATCCAAACAACTGAGATTAAACCCAAACAACTGAAATTAAACCCAAACAACTGAGATTAAATCGAAACAAACTGAGATTAAACCCAAACAAACAGAGATTAAACACAAACAACTGAGATTAAACCCAAACAAACTGAGATTAAACCCAAACAACTGAAATTAAAACAAAACAAACTGAGATTAAACCCAAACAACTGAAATTAAAACAAAACAAACTGAGATTAAACCCAAACAACTGAGATTAAATCCAAACAACTGAAATTAAACCAAAACAAACTGAGATTAAATCCAAACAACTGAGATTAAACCCAAACAACTGAGATTAAACCCAAACAACTGAGATTAAACCCAAACAAACTGATATTAAACTCAAACAACTGAGATTAAACCCAAACAAACTGAGATTAAACCCAAACAACTGAGATTAAACCCAAACAACTGAGATTAAATCCAAACAACTGAGATTAAACCCAAACAACTGAGATTAAACCCAAACAACTGAGATTAAACCCAAACAACTGAGATTGAACCCAAACAAACTGAGATTAAACCCAAACAACTGAGATTAAACCCAAACAAACTGAGATTAAACCCAAACAACTGAGATTAAACCCAAACAAACTGATATTAAACTCAAACAACTGAGATTAAACCCAAACAAACTGAGATTAAACCCAAACAACTGAGATTAAACCCAAACAACTGAGATTAAACTCAAACAACTGAGATTAAACCCAAATAACTGAGATTAAATCCAAACAACTGAGATTAAACCCAAACAACTGAGATTAAACCCAAATAACTGAGATTAAACCCAAACAACTGAAATTAAACCCAAACAACTGAGATTAAACCCAAACAACTGACATTAAACCGAAACAACTGAGATTAAATCCAAACAACTGAGATTAAACCCAAACAACTGAAATTAAACCCAAACAACTGAGATTAAACCCAAACAACTGAGATTAAACCCAAACAACTGAGATTAAACCCAAACAACTGAGATTAAACCCAAATAACTGAGATTAAATCCAAACAACTGAGATTAAACCCAAACAAACTGATATTAAACTCAAACAACTGAGATTAAACCCAAATAACTGAGATTAAATCCAAACAACTGAGATTAAACCCAAACAACTGAAATTAAACCCAAACAACTGAGATTAAATCGAAACAAACTGAGATTAAACCCAAACAAACTGAGATTAAACCCAAACAACTGAAATTAAACCCAAACAACTGAGATTAAACCCAAACAACTGAGATTAAACCCAAACAACTGAGATTAAACCCAAACAACTGAGATTAAACCCAAACAACTGAGATTAAACCCAAATAACTGAGACTAAATCCAAACAACTGAGATTAAACCCAAACAACTGATATGAAACTCAAACAACTGAGATTAAACCCAAACAAACTGATATTAAACTCAAACAACTGCGATTAAATCCAAATAAACTGATATTAAACTCAAACAACTAAGATTAAACCCAAACAAACTGATATTAAACTCAAACAACTGAGATTAAATCCAAATAACTGAGATTAAATCCAAACAACTGAGATTAAACCCAAACAACTGAAATTAAACCCAAACAACTGAGATTAAATCGAAACAAACTGAGATTAAACCCAAACAAACTGAAATTAAACACAAACAACTGAGATTAAACCCAAACAAACTGAGATTAAACCCAAACAACTGAAATTAAAACAAAACAAACTGAGATTAAACCCAAACAACTGAAATTAAAACCAAACAAACTGAGATTAAACCCAAACAACTGAGATTAAATCCAAACAACTGAAATTAAACCAAAACAAACTGAGATTAAATCCAAACAACTGAGATTAAACCCAAACAACTGAGATTAAACCCAAACAACTGAGATTAAACCCAAACAAACTGATATTAAACTCAAACAACTGAGATTAAACCCAAACAAACTGAGATTAAACCCAAACAACTGAGATTAAACCCAAACAACTGAGATTAAATCCAAACAACTGAGATTAAACCCAAACAACTGAGATTAAACCCAAACAACTGAGATTAAACCCAAACAACTGAGATTAAACCCAAACAACTGAGATTAAATCCAAACAACTGAAATTAAACCAAAACAAACTGAGATTAAATCCATACAACTGAGATTAAACCCAAACAACTGAGATTAAACCCAAACAACTGAGATTAAACCCAAACAAACTGATATTAAACTCAAACAACTGAGATTAAACCCAAACAAACTGAGATTAAACCCAAACAACTGAGATTAAACCCAAACAACTGAGATTAAATCCAAACAACTGAGATTAAACCCAAACAACTGAGATTAAACCCAAACAACTGAGATTAAACCCAAACAACTGAGATTAAACCCAAACAAACTGAGATTAAACCCAAACAACTGAGATTAAACCCAAACAAACTGAGATTAAACCCAAACAACTGAGATTAAACCCAAACAAACTGATATTAAACTCAAACAACTGAGATTAAACCCAAACAAACTGAGATTAAACCCAAACAACTGAGATTAAACCCAAACAACTGAGATTAAACCCAAACAACTGAGATTAAACCCAAACAACTGAGATTAACCCAAACAAACTGATATTAAACTCAAACAACTGAGATTAAACCCAAATAACTGAGATTAAATCCAAACAACTGAGATTAAACCCAAACAACTGAGATTAAACCCAAACAAACTGATATTAAACTCAAACAACTGAGATTAACCCAAACAAACTGATATTAAACTCAAACAACTGAGATTAAACCCAAACAACTGAGATTAAACCCAAACAACTGAGATTAAACCCAAACAACTGAGATTAAACCCAAATAACTGAGATTAAATCCAAACAACTGAGATTAAACCCAAACAAAGGAGATTAAACCCAAACAACTGAGATTAAACCCAAACAACTGAGATTGAACCCAAACAAACTGAGATTAAACCCAAACAAACTGATATTAAACTCAAACAAACTGAGATTAAACCCAAACAACTGAAATTAAACCCAAACAACTGAGATTAAACCCAAACAACTGAGATTAAACCCAAACAACTGAGATTAAACCCAAACAACTGAGATTAAACCCAAACAACTGAGATTAAACCCAAATAACTGAGATTAAATCCAAACAACTGAGATTAAACCCAAACAACTGATATGAAACTCAAACAACTGAGATTAAACCCAAACAAACTGATATTAAACTCAAACAACTGAGATTAAATCCAAATAAACTGATATTAAACTCAAACAACTAAGATTAAACCCAAACAAACTGATATTAAACTCAAACAACTGAGATTAAATCCAAATAACTGAGATTAAATCCAAACAACTGAGATTAAACCCAAACAACTGAAATTAAACCCAAACAACTGAGATTAAATCGAAACAAACTGAGATTAAACCCAAACAAACTGAGATTAAACACAAACAACTGAGATTAAACCCAAACAAATTGAGATTAAACCCAAACAACTGAAATTAAAACAAAACAAACTGAGATTAAACCCAAAAAACTGAAATTAAAACAAAACAAACTGAGATTAAACCCAAACAACTGAGATTAAATCCAAACAACTGAAATTAAACCAAAACAAACTGAGATTAAATCCAAACAACTGAGATTAAACCCAAACAACTGAGATTAAACCCAAACAACTGAGATTAAACCCAAACAAACTGATATTAAACTCAAACAACTGAGATTAAACCCAAACAAACTGAGATTAAACCCAAACAACTGAGATTAAACCCAAACAACTGAGATTAAATCCAAACAACTGAGATTAAACCCAAACAACTGAGATTAAACCCAAACAACTGAGATTAAACCCAAACAACTGAGATTAAACCCAAACAAACTGAGATTAAACCCAAACAACTGAGATTAAACCCAAACAAACTGAGATTAAACCCAAACAACTGAGATTAAACCCAAACAAACTGATATTAAACTCAAACAACTGAGATTAAACCCAAACAAACTGAGATTAAACACAAACAACTGAGATTAAACACAAACAACTGAGATTAAACCCAAATAACTGAGATTAAATCCAAACAACTGAGATTAAACCCAAACAACTGAGATTAAACCCAAACAACTGAGATTAAACCCAAACAACTGAAATTAAACCCAAACAACTGAGATTAAATCGAAACAAACTGAGATTAAACCCAAACAAACTGAGATTAAACACAAACAACTGAGATTAAACCCAAACAAACTGAGATTAAACCCAAACAACTGAAATTAAAACAAAACAAACTGAGATTAAACCCAAACAACTGAGATTAAATCCAAACAACTGAAATTAAACCAAAACAAACTGAGATTAAATCCAAACAACTGAGATTAAACCAAAACAAACTGAGATTAAACCCAAACAACTGAGATTAAACCCAAACAAACTGATATTAAACTCAAACAACTGAGATTAAACCCAAACAAACTGAGATTAAACCCAAACAACTGAGATTAAACCCAAACAACTGAGATTAAATCCAAACAACTGAGATTAAACCCAAACAACTGAGATTAAACCCAAACAACTGAGATTAAACCCAAACAACTGAGATTAAACCCAAACAAACTGAGATTAAACCCAAACAACTGAGATTAAACCCAAACAAACTGAGATTAAACCCAAACAAACTGAGATTAAACTCAAACAACTGAGATTAAACCCAAACAAACTGATATTAAACTCAAACAACTGAGATTAAACCCAAACAAACTGAGATTAAACACAAACAACTGAGATTAAACCCAAACAACTGAGATTAAACCCAAATAACTGAGATTAAATCCAAACAACTGAGATTAAACCCAAACAACTGAGATTAAACCCAAACAACTGAGATTAAACCCAAACAACTGAAATTAAACCCAAACAACTGAGATTAAATCGAAACAAACTGAGATTAAACCCAAACAAACTGAGATTAAACACAAACAACTGAGATTAAACCCAAACAAACTGAGATTAAACCCAAACAACTGAAATTAAAACAAAACAAACTGAGATTAAACCCAAACAACTGAAATTAAAACAAAACAAACTGAGATTAAACCCAAACAACTGAGATTAAATCCAAACAACTGAAATTAAACCAAAACAAACTGAGATTAAATCCAAACAACTGAGATTAAACCCAAACAACTGGGATTAAACCCAAACAACTGAGATTAAACCCAAACAAACTGATATTAAACTCAAACAACTGAGATTAAACCCAAACAAACTGAGATTAAACCCAAACAACTGAGATTAAACCCAAACAACTGAGATTAAATCCAAACAACTGAGATTAAACCCAAACAACTGAGATTAAACCCAAACAACTGAGATTAAACCCAAACAACTGAGATTAAACCCAAACAAACTGAGATTAAACCCAAACAACTGAGATTAAACCCAAACAAACTGAGATTAAACCCAAACAACTGAGATTAAACCCAAACAAACTGATATTAAACTCAAACAACTGAGATTAAACCCAAACAAACTGAGATTAAACCCAAACAACTGAGATTAAACCCAAACAACTGAGATTAAACCCAAACAACTGAGATTAAACCCAAACAACTGAGATTAACCCAAACAAACTGATATTAAACTCAAACAACTGAGATTAAACCCAAATTACTGAGATTAAACTCAAACAACTGAGATTAAACCCAAATTACTGAGATTAAACCCAAACAAACTGATATTAAACTCAAACAACTGAGATTAACCCAAACAAACTGATATTAAACTCAAACAACTGAGATTAAACCCAAACAACTGAGATTAAACCCGAACAAACTGAGATTAAACCCAAACAACTGAGATTAAACCCAAACAACTGAGATTAAACCCAAACAACTGAGATTAAACCCAAACAAACTGAGATTAAACCCAAACAACTGAGATTAAACCCAAACAACTGAGATTAAATCCAAACAAACTGAGATTAAATCCAAACAAACTGAGATTAAACCGAAACAACTGAGATTAAACCCAAACAATTGAGATTAAATCCAAACAAACTGAGATTAAACCGAAACAAACTGACATTAAACCCAAACAACTGAGATTAAATCCAAACAACTGAGATTAAATCCAAACAAACTGAGATTAAACCGAAACAAACTGACATTAAACCCAAACAACTGAGATTAAACCCAAACAACTGAGATTAAATCCAAACAAACTGAGATTAAACCCAAACAACTGAGATTAAACCCAAACAAACTGAGATTAAACCCAAACAACTGAGATTAAACCCAAACAACTGAGATTAAACCCAAACAAACTGAGATTAAACCCAAACAACTGAGATTAAACCCAAACAACTGAGATTAAACCCAAACAACTGAGATTAAACCCAAACAACTGAGATTAAACACCAACAACTGAGATTAAACACAAACAAACTGAGATTAAACCCAAACAACTGAGATTAAATCCAAACAACTGAGATTAAACCCAAACAACTGAGATTAAACCCAAACAACTGAGATTAAACCCAAACAACTGAGATTAAACACCAACAACTGAGATTAAACCCAAACAAACTGAGATTAAACCCAAACAACTGAGATTAAATCCAAACAACTGAGATTAAACCCAAACAACTGAGATTAAACCCAAACAAACTGATATTAAACTCAAACAACTGAGATTAAATCCAAACAACTGAGATTAAACCCAAACAACTGAGATTAAACCCAAACAACTGAGATTAAACTCAAACAACTGAGATTAAACCCAAATAACTGAGATTAAATCCAAACAACTGAGATTAAACCCAAACAACTGAGATTAAACCCAAATAACTGAGATTAAACCCAAACAACTGAAATTAAACCCAAACAACTGAGATTAAACCCAAACAACTGACATTAAACCGAAACAACTGAGATTAAATCCAAACAACTGAGATTAAACCCAAAAAAACTGAAATTAAACCCAAACAACTGAGATTAAACCCAAACAACTGAGATTAAACCCAAACAACTGAGATTAAACCCAAACAACTGAGATTAAACCCAAATAACTGAGATTAAATCCAAACAACTGAGATTAAACCCAAACAAACTGATATTAAACTCAAACAACTGAGATTAAACCCAAATAACTGAGATTAAATCCAAACAACTGAGATTAAACCCAAACAACTGAAATTAAACCCAAACAACTGAGATTAAATCGAAACAAACTGAGATTAAACCCAAACAAACTGAGATTAAACCCAAACAACTGAAATTAAACCCAAACAACTGAGATTAAACCCAAACAACTGAGATTAAACCCAAACAACTGAGATTAAACCCAAACAACTGAGATTAAACCCAAACAACTGAGATTAAACCCAAATAACTGAGACTAAATCCAAACAACTGAGATTAAACCCAAACAACTGATATGAAACTCAAACAACTGAGATTAAACCCAAACAAACTGATATTAAACTCAAACAACTGCGATTAAATCCAAATAAACTGATATTAAACTCAAACAACTAAGATTAAACCCAAACAAACTGATATTAAACTCAAACAACTGAGATTAAATCCAAATAACTGAGATTAAATCCAAACAACTGAGATTAAACCCAAACAACTGAAATTAAACCCAAACAACTGAGATTAAATCGAAACAAACTGAGATTAAACCCAAACAAACTGAAATTAAACACAAACAACTGAGATTAAACCCAAACAAACTGAGATTAAACCCAAACAACTGAAATTAAAACCAAACAAACTGAGATTAAACCCAAACAACTGAGATTAAATCCAAACAACTGAAATTAAACCAAAACAAACTGAGATTAAATCCAAACAACTGAGATTAAACCCAAACAACTGAGATTAAACCCAAACAACTGAGATTAAACCCAAACAAACTGATATTAAACTCAAACAACTGAGATTAAACCCAAACAAACTGAGATTAAACCCAAACAACTGAGATTAAACCCAAACAACTGAGATTAAATCCAAACAACTGAGATTAAACCCAAACAACTGAGATTAAACCCAAACAACTGAGATTAAACCCAAACAACTGAGATTAAACCCAAACAACTGAGATTAAATCCAAACAACTGAAATTAAACCAAAACAAACTGAGATTAAATCCAAACAACTGAGATTAAACCCAAACAACTGAGATTAAACCCAAACAACTGAGATTAAACCCAAACAAACTGATATTAAACTCAAACAACTGAGATTAAACCCAAACAAACTGAGATTAAACCCAAACAACTGAGATTAAACCCAAACAACTGAGATTAAATCCAAACAACTGAGATTAAACCCAAACAACTGAGATTAAACCCAAACAACTGAGATTAAACCCAAACAACTGAGATTAAACCCAAACAAACTGAGATTAAACCCAAACAACTGAGATTAAACCCAAACAAACTGAGATTAAACCCAAACAACTGAGATTAAACCCAAACAAACTGATATTAAACTCAAACAACTGAGATTAAACCCAAACAAACTGAGATTAAACCCAAACAACTGAGATTAAACCCAAACAACTGAGATTAAACCCAAACAACTGAGATTAAACCCAAACAACTGAGATTAACCCAAACAAACTGATATTAAACTCAAACAACTGAGATTAAACCCAAATAACTGAGATTAAATCCAAACAACTGAGATTAAACCCAAACAACTGAGATTAAACCCAAACAAACTGATATTAAACTCAAACAACTGAGATTAACCCAAACAAACTGATATTAAACTCAAACAACTGAGATTAAACCCAAACAACTGAGATTAAACCCAAACAACTGAGATTAAACCCAAACAACTGAGATTAAACCCAAATAACTGAGATTAAATCCAAACAACTGAGATTAAACCCAAACAACTGAGATTAAACCCAAACAACTGAGATTAAACCCAAACAACTGAGATTGAACCCAAACAAACTGAGATTAAACCCAAACAAACTGATATTAAACTCAAACAAACTGAGATTAAACCCAAACAACTGAAATTAAACCCAAACAACTGAGATTAAACCCAAACAACTGAGATTAAACCCAAACAACTGAGATTAAACCCAAACAACTGAGATTAAACCCAAACAACTGAGATTAAACCCAAATAACTGAGATTAAATCCAAACAACTGAGATTAAACCCAAACAACTGATATGAAACTCAAACAACTGAGATTAAACCCAAACAAACTGATATTAAACTCAAACAACTGAGATTAAATCCAAATAAACTGATATTAAACTCAAACAACTAAGATTAAACCCAAACAAACTGATATTAAACTCAAACAACTGAGATTAAATCCAAATAACTGAGATTAAATCCAAACAACTGAGATTAAACCCAAACAACTGAAATTAAACCCAAACAACTGAGATTAAATCGAAACAAACTGAGATTAAACCCAAACAAACTGAGATTAAACACAAACAACTGAGATTAAACCCAAACAAATTGAGATTAAACCCAAACAACTGAAATTAAAACAAAACAAACTGAGATTAAACCCAAAAAACTGAAATTAAAACAAAACAAACTGAGATTAAACCCAAACAACTGAGATTAAATCCAAACAACTGAAATTAAACCAAAACAAACTGAGATTAAATCCAAACAACTGAGATTAAACCCAAACAACTGAGATTAAACCCAAACAACTGAGATTAAACCCAAACAAACTGATATTAAACTCAAACAACTGAGATTAAACCCAAACAAACTGAGATTAAACCCAAACAACTGAGATTAAACCCAAACAACTGAGATTAAATCCAAACAACTGAGATTAAACCCAAACAACTGAGATTAAACCCAAACAACTGAGATTAAACCCAAACAACTGAGATTAAACCCAAACAAACTGAGATTAAACCCAAACAACTGAGATTAAACCCAAACAAACTGAGATTAAACCCAAACAACTGAGATTAAACCCAAACAAACTGATATTAAACTCAAACAACTGAGATTAAACCCAAACAAACTGAGATTAAACACAAACAACTGAGATTAAACCCAAACAACTGAGATTAAACCCAAATAACTGAGATTAAATCCAAACAACTGAGATTAAACCCAAACAACTGAGATTAAACCCAAACAACTGAGATTAAACCCAAACAACTGAAATTAAACCCAAACAACTGAGATTAAATCGAAACAAACTGAGATTAAACCCAAACAAACTGAGATTAAACACAAACAACTGAGATTAAACCCAAACAAACTGAGATTAAACCCAAACAACTGAAATTAAAACAAAACAAACTGAGATTAAACCCAAACAACTGAAATTAAAACAAAACAAACTGAGATTAAACCCAAACAACTGAGATTAAATCCAAACAACTGAAATTAAACCAAAACAAACTGAGATTAAATCCAAACAACTGAGATTAAACCCAAACAACTGAGATTAAACCCAAACAACTGAGATTAAACCCAAACAAACTGATATTAAACTCAAACAACTGAGATTAAACCCAAACAAACTGAGATTAAACCCAAACAACTGAGATTAAACCCAAACAACTGAGATTAAATCCAAACAACTGAGATTAAACCCAAACAACTGAGATTAAACCCAAACAACTGAGATTAAACCCAAACAACTGAGATTAAACCCAAACAAACTGAGATTAAACCCAAACAACTGAGATTAAACCCAAACAAACTGAGATTAAACCCAAACAACTGAGATTAAACCCAAACAAACTGATATTAAACTCAAACAACTGAGATTAAACCCAAACAAACTGAGATTAAACCCAAACAACTGAGATTAAACCCAAACAACTGAGATTAAACCCAAACAACTGAGATTAAACCCAAACAACTGAGATTAACCCAAACAAACTGATATTAAACTCAAACAACTGAGATTAAACCCAAATTACTGAGATTAAACTCAAACAACTGAGATTAAACCCAAATTACTGAGATTAAACCCAAACAAACTGATATTAAACTCAAACAACTGAGATTAACCCAAACAAACTGATATTAAACTCAAACAACTGAGATTAAACCCAAACAACTGAGATTAAACCCGAACAAACTGAGATTAAACCCAAACAACTGAGATTAAACCCAAACAACTGAGATTAAACCCAAACAACTGAGATTAAACCCAAACAAACTGAGATTAAACCCAAACAACTGAGATTAAACCCAAACAACTGAGATTAAATCCAAACAAACTGAGATTAAATCCAAACAAACTGAGATTAAACCGAAACAACTGAGATTAAACCCAAACAACTGAGATTAAATCCAAACAAACTGAGATTAAACCGAAACAAACTGACATTAAACCCAAACAACTGAGATTAAATCCAAACAACTGAGATTAAATCCAAACAAACTGAGATTAAACCGAAACAAACTGACATTAAACCCAAACAACTGAGATTAAACCCAAACAACTGAGATTAAATCCAAACAAACTGAGATTAAACCCAAACAACTGAGATTAAACCCAAACAAACTGAGATTAAACCCAAACAACTGAGATTAAACCCAAACAACTGAGATTAAACCCAAACAAACTGAGATTAAACCCAAACAACTGAGATTAAACCCAAACAACTGAGATTAAACCCAAACAACTGAGATTAAACCCAAACAACTGAGATTAAACACCAACAACTGAGATTAAACACAAACAAACTGAGATTAAACCCAAACAACTGAGATTAAATCCAAACAACTGAGATTAAACCCAAACAACTGAGATTAAACCCAAACAACTGAGATTAAACCCAAACAACTGAGATTAAACACCAACAACTGAGATTAAACCCAAACAAACTGAGATTAAACCCAAACAACTGAGATTAAATCCAAACAACTGAGATTAAACCCAAACAACTGAGATTAAACCCAAACAAACTGATATTAAACTCAAACAACTGAGATTAAATCCAAACAACTGAGATTAAACCCAAACAAACTGATATTAAACCCAAACAAACTGAGATTAAACCCAAACAAAGAGATTAAACCCAAACAAACTGAGATTAAACCCAAACAACTGAGATTAAACCCAAACAAACTGAGATTAAACCCAAACAAACTGAGATTAAACCCAAACAACTGAGATTAAACTCAAACAACTGAGATTAAACCCAAACAACTGAGATTAAACCCAAACAACAGAGATTAAACCCAAACAACTGAGATTAAACCCAAACAACTGAGATTAAACCCAAACAAACTGATATTAAATCCAAACAAACTGAGATTTAACCCAAACAACTGAGATTAACCCCAAACAAACTGAGATTAAACCCAAACAACTGATTAAACCCAAACAAACTGAGATTAAACCCAAACAACTGAGATTAACCCCAAACAAACTGAGATTAAACCCAAACAACTGAGATTAACCCCAAACAAACTGAGATTAAACCCAAACAACTGAGATTAAACCCAAACAACTGAGCTTAAACGCAAACAACTGATATTAAACCCAAACAAATTGAGATTAAACCCAAACAACTGAGATTAAACCCAAACAACTGAGATTAAACCCAAACAACTGAGATTAAACCCAAACAAACTGAGATTAAACCCAAACAACTGAGATTAAACCCAAACAAACTGAGATTAAACCCAAACAACTGAGATTAAACCCAAACAAACTGAGATTAAACCCAAACAACTGAGATTAAATCCAAACAACTGAGATTAAACCCAAACAAACTGAGATTAAACCCAAACAAACTGAGATTAAACCCAAACAACTGAGATTAAATCCAAACAACTGAGATTAAACCCAAACAAACTGAGATTAAACCCAAACAACTGAGATTAAACCCAAACAACTGAGATTAAACCCAAACAAACTGATATTAAACCCAAACAAATTGAGATTAAACCCAAACAACTGAGATTAAACCCAAACAACTGAGATTAAACCCAAACAACTGAGATTAAACCCAAACAAATTGAGATTAAACCCAAACAACTGAGATTAAACCCAAACAACTGAGATTAAACCCAAACAACTGAGATTAAACCCAAACAACTGAGATTAAACCCAAACAACTGAGATTAAACCCAAACAAACTGAGATTAAACCCAAACAACTGAGATTAAACCCAAACAAACTGAGATTAAACCCAAACAACTGAGATTAAATCCAAACAACTGAGATTAAACCCAAACAAACTGATATTAAATCCAAACAAACTGAGATTAAACCCAAACAACTGAGATTAAACCCAAACAACTGAGATTAAACCCAAACAAACTGATATTAAATCCAAACAAACTGAGATCAAACCCAAACAACTGAGATTAAACCCAAACAAACTGAGATTAAACCCAAACAACTGAGATTAACCCCAAACAACTGAGATTAAACCCAAACAACTGAGATTAAACTCAAACAACTGAGATTATACCCAAACAAACTGAGATTAAACCCAAACAACTGAGATTAACCCCAAACAACTGAGATTAAACCCAAACAACTGAGATTAAACCCAAACAACTGAGATTAAACTCAAACAACTGAGATTATACCCAAACAACTGAGATTAAATCCAAACAACTGAGATTAAACCCAAACAAACTGATATTAAATCCAAACAAACTGAGATTAAACCCAAACAAACTGAGATTAAACCCAAACAACTGAGATTAAATCCAAACAACTGAGATTAAACCCAAACAAACTGATATTAAATCCAAACAAACTGAGATTAAACCCAAACAACTGAGATTAACCCCAAACAACTGAGATTAAACCCAAACAACTGAGATTAAACTCAAACAACTGAGATTAACCCCAAACAACTGAGATTAAACCCAAACAACTGAGATTAAACTCAAACAACTGAGATTATACCCAAACAAACAACAATCAATCAACGTAATCAAGCCCCACTCTGAAATATCCCAGGGAAAACACAAAACAACAGAATTCGGCATTAGGTCAGATTAAAACAAACATTACCAGTGAGATCAATTATGCTACTGCAGAAACAATATAGTGCTGCTGGATCCAGACAACATGGTTCAGATGAAATGGAAGGGGTGAGTAAACACATTCAGCACAGGAACATGACTAAAATACATTTCTTAAAGGCACAGTATCATCACGCCCTAGAGTGCAGAAAGAGGTCATTTAGCCCATTGAATCTGCACCGGCTCTCTGAAACAGCATCCCACTCTGGCCCTAGCCTCTGCCCTATTCCCATAACCTTGTACCTTTACCATGGCAAATCCACCTAACCTGAACAACCTGGGACACAAAGTGGCAACATAGATTGGCCAATTCATTTAATTGGCACATCTTTGGAATTAGCTTTTATATATCGTCCATAGTTTTGGATCCTTCCACTTCCCCCTACCTATTCCTCGATCAGGTCACCTCTAACTCTTCCATTTTCCAAAGAAAAGCATCCAAATCTGTTCGGCGTTTTCTGATAGCTCTATCATCATCAGCTCTGGTGCTAAATCAGAACTCTGGTCAATAATGAATACAGTATAACTAGAGTTGAATAAAAGTTTGACATAATTTGATTGCTTTTGAATCCCATGTCCCCAGAAACGAATCCCAGGGCTTTGGTAACATTTTATTTGCTTTGCTGACCCATATCATCACTTTTCATGATTAGGGCGGCACGGTAGCACAGTGGTTAGCACTGCTGCTTCACAGCTCCAGGGTCCCGGGTTCGATGCTCGGGTCACTGTCTGTGTGGAGTTTGCACATTCTCCTCGTGTCTGCGTGGGTTTCCTCCGGGTGCTCCGGTTTCCTCCCACAGTCCAAAGATGTGCGGGTTAGGTTGATTGGCCAGCTTAAAAATTGCCCCTTAGTGTCCTGAGATGCGTGGGTTAGAGGGATTAGCGGGTAAAATATGTGGGAGTAGGGCCTGGGTGGGATTGTGGTCGGTGCAGACTCGATGGGCCGAATGGCTTCCTTCTGCACTGTAGGGCTTCTATGATTCTATTCTATGATAACCCGTATCTCTTTCTAAGATATAGGCCACATTTCCAATTTTCAACTATATACTTAAGTAGTCAGACCGCAGGTTTCTAATGTCTTATGTTACATTCTACCTCAGTGAGGGGTTGCACCCAGCATGTATCATCTGCAAATTTTGATGTTGAGTTGTTGGTCCAAATCATTAATGCAAATTATGAATAGTCCTAGCACTGATTTCTCTCTTTCCTCAATCAGAATAATCATCCTTTGCCTACTCTCTGCTTCCAAATTTTAGCCAATTTGCAATCAATTAGCATCAGTGCCTAGACTCCACACATTCAAGGGTGGGATTTTCTGATCCCGTCCGTGGCCACTGTGCTGCAAGTGTGAATGGAGAATTTAGCATTCCAGCCAAAGCTCCACTTACTTTCAGCGGCACCAAAGAATCCCAGCTGCGAACGAGAATGGAGATTTTCGGCACTAATCTTTATCACCAGCCCAACATGTGGTACTTTACCAAAAGCGTCCTGCAAATCTAAGTATAGGGCATCTACTATGTTACCCCTCTCTACTCTGTTTGTTACCTCTTCAAATAATTCAAAAGGTTGCTCAAGAATGACTTTGCCTTTCTATTTTATTTTCTGCCTCAATGAAGCTCATTTATCATTTCTTTTAATCTATGTTGTCCACCAATCATCTGGCACGGTCCAATCTTCTTTGGATCTCAGAGATAGAATCATAGAATCCCTAAAGTGCAGAAGGAGGCCATTCAGTCCATCGAGTCTGCACTAACTCTGACAGAGCATCAGGCCCTCTCCACGTAAACCCACACATTTACCATGGCTTATCCCCCTAAGCTACACATCATGGGACACTAAGGGGCAATTTAGCATGGCCAATCCATCTTGCCTGCACATCTCTGATTAAGGGAGGAATCCAGAGAACCCACGCAGACATGGGGAGAACGTGCAAACTCCACACAGTCACCCTAGGACAGAATCGAACCCTGATCCCTGGAGCTGTTAGGCAGTCGTGTTGACGATTATGCCATCGTGCCTCCCAATATATATATATATATATATTTAGTGTATTTTTTTCACTAATTATGAAAATTCTTCCCTAATTACCCTTGAGGAGGTAGTGGGGAGCTGCCTTCTTGAACTACTGTAGTCAATGTGGTATAGGTACACCCACAGTGCTGTTATAGAGGGCGCTCCAGGATTTTGACCCAGTGACAGTGAAGGAATGACAATAAATTTCCAAGCAGGTGGTGAATGACTTGGATGGAAATTTCCAGGTGGTGGTGTTACCATGAGTTTGCTGCCCTTGTCCTTCGAGATGGTAGCAGTCATGGATTTGGGAGGTGCTACCTAAGGTGCCTCTGATAACTGCTCCTTAAGAGTGCATCCAGGTGCATACCATCTATACATGGTGTCTTAGCCTCTTTTAGTTTTATAAGTGTGACTATTATTTCCGCTTTTCTATCCCAACTATATTCATAGTCTTTTGAAGCTCATGCTCTAAGTGATGTGTTTATTTCATTATTTTCTTTCGTAAAAACTAAGTCGTTATTTAGTATTTAAATACTTCTGTTATTTCTCTGCTATTAGCTCTGAGTTAATGTTGCTCATCATTTAGTACCTCTATCCTAACTTTCATTTTCCTTTCATTATGATGGTGTCTTTCGAACACTTTATCAGAACCTTTTATTATTCCTTAATAATCTTATTTCACAATTTTTCTTTTACCTTTCTGATAGTTTCAAAGCTTCTCCCTGAAATTCTTAATTTTCCTTTTAATCCTTGTCACCTTTACTATCAAAGTACTTCTTTCATGTCTTTTTAAAAGTTTTTTATCCTTTCATTCTTTATTATTCACCGCCATCATCACGCTTTTTGTTGGCTTTTACTGGGACACATCTATCTTGAACTCCATTGATTCCTTTTCTTATTGTTTCTTTGCTTGTCAAGATTTCTCCCAGTTTACATTCTTTAGTGCCACCCTTTTTCTAATTATTTCCTCTTTTGAAATCTGTTGCCTTAATCACTCTCAATCCTAACCTTACTTGTGATCATCACTACCAAGATGCTCCTCTGCTCTCAGTTGTTCTCTCAGTTCTGGTTCATTACCCATTACAAGCTCCAGCAGTGATTCCTTTCTTGTTGGACTTCTTACACACTGAGCAAGAAAGAGTCCTGTATACACTGTAAAATCTTAAAAATTATAGAAAATCTGCAACACAGGTGATCATTTGGCCCATTGTGTTTGAGTCATAGAGTCATGGACGTTTACAGCATGGAAACAGGCCCTTCAGCCCAACTTGTCCATGCCGCCCTTTTTTTTAAAACCCCTAAGCTAATCCCAATTGCCTGCAATTGGCCCATATCCCTCTATACCCATCTTACCCATGTAACTGTCTAAATGATTTTAAAAGACAAAATTGTACCCGCCTCTACTACTACCTCTGGCAGCTTGTTCCAGACACTCACCACCCTCTGTGTGAAAAAATTGCCCCTCTGGACACTTTTGTATCTCTCCCCTCTCACCTTAAACCTATGCCCTCTATTTTAGACTCCCTTACTTTTGGGAAAAGATATTGACTATCTAGCTGATCTGTGCCCCTCATTATTTTATAGACCTCTATAAGGTCACCTCTCAGCCTTCTACGCTCCAGAGAAAAAAGTCCCAGTCTATCCAGCCTCTCCTTATAACTCAAACCATCAAGTCCGGGTAGCATCCTCGTAAATCTTTTCTGCACTTTTTCTGGTTTAATAATATCCTTTCTATAATAGGGTGACCAGAACTGTGCACAGTATTCCAAGTGTGGCCTTACCAATGTCTTGTACAACTTCAACCAGACGTCCCAACTCCTGAATTCAATGTTCTGACCGATGAAACCAAGCATGCTGAATGCCTTCTTCACCACTCTGTCCACCTGTGACTCCACTTTCAAGGAACTATGAACATGTACTCCGAGATCTCTTTGTTCTGTAACTCTCCCCAATGCCCTACCATTAACTGAGTAAGTTCTGCCCTGGTTCAATCTACCAAAATGCATCACCTCGCATTTATCTAAATTAAACTCCATCTGCCATTCGTCAGCCCATTGACCCAATTGATCAAGATCCTGTTGCAATCGGAGATAGCTTTCTTCACTGTCCACTATGCCGCCAATCTTGATATCATCTGCAAACTTACTAACCATGCCTCTGACATTCTCATCCAAATCATTAATATAAATGACAAATAACAGTGGACCCAGCACTGATCCCTGAGGCACACCGCTGATCGCAGGCCTCCAAAGAACAAAGAACAAAGAACAGTACAGCACAGGAGACAGGCCCTTCGGCCCTCCAAGCCTGTGCCGCTCCTTGGTCCAACTAGACCAATCGTTTGTATCCCTCCATTCCCAGGCTGCTCATGTGACTATCCAGGTAAGTCTTAAACGATGTCAGCGTGCCTGCCTCCACCACCCTACTTGGCAGCGCATTCCAGGCCCTCTGTGTAAAAAACATCCCTCTGATGTCTGAGTTATAGTTCGCCCCTCTCACCTTGAGCCCGTGACCCCTCGTGATCGTCACCTCCGACCTGGGAAAAAGCTTCCCACTGTTCACCCTATCTATACCCTTCATAATCTTGTACACCTCTATTAGATCTCCCCTCATTCTCCGTCTTTCCAGGGCCAGTTTGAAAAGCAACTCGCCACAACCACCCTCTGGCTTCTGTCAAGAAGCAAATTTTGGATCCATTTAGATACCTCGCCCTGGATCCTGTGAGATTTAACTTTATGCAACAACCTACCATGCGGTACCTTGTCAAAGGCCTTGCTAAAGTCCATGTAGACAACATCAACTGCACTGCCCTTATCTACCTTCTTGGTTACCCCTTCAAAAAACTCAATTAAATTTGTGAGACATGATTTTCCACTCACAAAGCCATGCTGACTGTCCCTAATCAGTCCTTGCCTCTCCAAATGCCTGTAGATCCTGTCTCTCAAAATACCTTCCTACAACCGATCAAAACTAAATTCCCTTTCTTCCTTTTGCTACCTTAACTGGGTCTAAATGAAATCTCCTATGATTAGTACTCTATGCCTGCTCCACTCACTATTTGGTGGTCAATAGTTATACCCCTCTAATAGCCATCAATCCCTTCTTCTCCTTTAACTCGATGCATATGGATTTTGTATTTTTCTTACTTCCCGTAACACATTGTTTGATATTGACACTCACCTCCAATATCAATGGTTCAGAGGTCGGCCCTCGACCATGAATAACCTCTGAGGCCAGGTCACCCTCTGACCCTCTTTCATAGTGAATGACAGTGTTGGCGATGTACAGAGCCCGGCTGAAGTCGATGGTCCAGTGACCGTTCAGGTAATACTCACCTCTCACATTCTTGATTGCTGCAATGATTCAACACAAATAATAATTATATTAAAATGATCAATGGCTACAATAAAGGAATTGTGGTCAAGGTGTGAAGGGGCCATGGTGTGAATCAGATGCTATGTGGAAATGGGGCGCAGTGTCAATGGGGCTTTGTGGAAACTAGACACAGTGTGAATCAGGCATGATTTGAATGGTCCGGTGTAAATTAGGCTCTGGCAGAAACAGGCATGAAAGGAAACTGATAATTTGTTATACCTTGCTCAATGCTGCTGGCAAAAAACAATCTTACACCAAATTGTTTATTGTTTCCAGAATCAGACTTATAAAGAACTTGCGTTTTTACAGTGCTACTCAGAACATCCCAAAATACCTCACAACAAATTAAATAATTTTGATATGTGGCCACTGTTGTAATGTGGGAATTGTGGTAGCCAATCGGCCACCACAACAGCAAGCTCCCAAAAACACGAATGAAATAAATCCCTAATCTGTTCCTGTGATGTTGGTTGACAGATAAATATTGCTCATGACATGGAGCGGGGTCCGCCATTCTTCTGTGAGTACTGCCATGAGATATTTTACACCCACCTGAGACGGTTGAAGGGTTTAACGTTTCATCTAAAATACGGCACCTGCAACAATATTCCTTCAGTACTGCCTCTCAACAGTTCGACACTGTCTCAGTACCTTTGCAAATATCTAGTTCCTAACTCATATGTTTTAGAATATAATTTTTAGTTTTAAGAATTAAGTTTTAACTGTAAAAAATGAGGGCTCTTGATTGAGGAAAAGATAAGCAACCCCGAACTAAATGCAATTCAAACAAGTTTGGAGTTTATTACACTGAAAAGGTTGGGCCCATGTTGACATCAGAGATGAGAACCAGCAATTCTGGGAAAGAGAAACATAGAACTCTATTTAGATAGAAACTATACAAATTGGTTGCTGAATCAGAGTTGCGTTGAAGGTAAAATAGTTTATTTGTATTTCTGGTTGAATCATCCTAAAGCATGTCCAAAGATGTGCGGGTTAGGTTGATTGGCCAGGTTAAAAATTGCCCCTTAGAATTCTGAGATGCGTAGGTTAGAGGGATTAGCGGGTAAATATGTGGGGGTAGGGGCTGGGTGGGATTGTGGTCGGTGCAGACTCGATGGGCCGAATGGCCTGCTTCTGCACTGTAGGGTTTCTATGTTTCTATGTTTCAAAGTGATAGTGATGCAGAGAGGAGCCTTGGTTAGAAAATTCTTGGGTGAGATTTTCCAGTCGCGCTCACCCCAAGGCCAGAAAATCCCACCTAAGGTCAATGGACCTTTGCATGGTCCATGTCCCACCCACTACGTTTCCTGTGGTGGGCGGGAGGGGAAAATTCCGCCCTTGTGTTTGCTTTCACTTTGTGTGTTTGCTGACAGAAACAAGTTGTTTACTTTAGGAACAGACAGAACAGCTGTAGCTTTGTTTCGATGAAGACTGCATCTCACTGATTAAGAAAGCCAACAGGAAGTGATCATCAATTTGGCCTGTATATGAAGCAGAGAAAAAACAAGCTTCATCTTTCACTGCATGCAATGTAGGTTGGGCTTTATCACAGTTTCGATTTTGTGAGGGAAAAGCAGCTGGAAGATTTGCTCTAGCTTACAATTAGTGGAAGAACTAACTATACTGTGGTCCTCACAGACTCTCGTGGCCAAATGTAGTCAGCAGAGATAGCTTGGAAAGCTTTGGGAAAGTAGAACAAAGAACAAAGAAAATTACAGCACAGGAACAGGCCCTTCGGCCCTCCAAGCCTGCCCCGACCATGTTGCCTGACTTAACTAAAACCCCCTACTCTTCCAGGTTCCATATCCCTCTATTCCCATCCTATTCATGTATTTGTCCAAACGCCCCTTAAAAGTCACTAGTGTATCCGGTTCCACTACCTCCCCCGGCAACGAGTTCCAGGTACCCACTGCATTCTGTCTAAAACATCTGCCTCATACATCTCCTTTACACCTTGCCCCTCATATCTTAAACCTAGTAATTGACTCTTCCACCCTGGGAAAAAGCTTCTGACTATCCACTCTGTCCATGCCTCTCATAATCTTGTAGACTTCTATCAGGTCTCCCCTCAACGTCCGTCGCTCCAGTGAGAACAAACCAAGTTTCTCCAACCTCTCCTCATAGCTAATGCCCTCCACACCAGGTAACATCCTGGTAAATCTTTTCTGTATCCTCTCTAAAGCCTCCACATCCTTCTGGTAGTGTGGCGACCAAAATTGAACACTATATTCCAAGTGCGGCCTCACTAAGGTTCTATAAAGCTGCAACATGACTTGCCAATTTTTAAACTCAATACCCCGGCCGATGAAGGCAAGCATGCCGTATGCCTTCTTCACTACCTTCTCCACCTGCATTACCACTTTCAGTGACCTGTGTACCTGTACACCCAGATCCCTTTGCCTATCAATACTCCTAAGGGTTCTGCCATTTACTGTATATTTCCTATCTGTATTAGACCTTCCAAAATGCATTACCTCACATTTGTCCGGATTAAACTCTATCTGCCATCTCTCCGCCCAAGTCTCCAACTGATCTATACCCTGCTGTATCCTCTGATAGTCCTCATCGCTATCCTCAAATCCACCAACCTTTGTGTCGTCTGCAAACTTACTAATCAATCCAGTTACATTTTCCTCCAAATCATTTATATAACGCTTAACGCTCTCTCCACTCACATTGTCTGTACCTTTAAGACTTGATTACCTGTAAAGACTCACATTCCAATCATTATTTTGTAAATTGAGTTTGTGTCTTTATATGCCCTGTTTGTGAACAGAACTCCCACTCACCTGATGAAGGAGCAGCGCTCCGAAAGCTAGTGGCTTTTGCTACCAAATAAACCTGTTGGGACTTCAACCTGGTGTTGTGAGACGTCTTACTGTGAACACCACTTATCACAGCCCTCCATTCAGAAACACACCCTTCCACTGCTACCCTCTGCCTTCTTTGACTGATGTGGAGATGCCGGCATTGGACTGGGGTAAACACGGTAAGAGTTTTAACAACACCAGGTTAAAGTCCAACGGGTTTATTTGGTAGCAAATACCATTCGCTTTCGGAGCGCTGCTCCTTCGTCAGATGGAGTGGAAATCTGCTCACAAACAAGGCACAGAGACACAAAATCAAGTTACAGAATACTGATTAGAATGCGAATCTTTACAGCTAATCAAGTCTTAAAGATACAGACAATGTGAGTGGAGGGAGCATTAGGCACAGGTTAAAGAAATGTGTATTGTCTCCAGACAGGACAGCCAGTGAGATTCTGCAAGTCCAGGAGGCAAGCTGTGGGGGTTACCGATAGTGTGACATGAACCCAAGATCCCGGTTTAGGCCATCCTCATGTGTGCGGAACTTGGCTATCAGTTTCTTCTGAAGGCGGCCTTCACGACACACGACAGAGTCGCTAAGCAGAAACTGAGTATTCTCAGTATTCTGGGGTATATCCCATCAGGCCCTGGAGACTTGTCTACCTTGATGTTTCTCAAGAACCCCAATACCTCCTCCTTTTTGATCTCAACATGACTCAAACTATCTACACATCCTTTCCCAGATTCATCATCCACCAAGTCCTTCTCTTTGGTGAATACTGACGCAAAGTACTCATTTAATACCTCGCCCATTTCCTCTGGCTCCACACATAGATTCCCTCCCTTGTCCTTGAGTGGGCCAACCCTCTCCCTGGCTACCCTCTTGCTCTTTATATATGTGTAAAAAGCCTTGGGATTTTCCTTAATCCTGCTGGCCAATGCTTTTTCATGACGCCTTTTAGCTCTTCTTACTCCTTGCTTAAATTTCCTTCTACTTTCCTTGTGTTCCACACTTGTTTCGTGTGTTCCCAGCTCCCTAGCTTTGACAAATGCTTCTTTTTTCTCTTTGACTAGGCTCACAATATCTCTTGTTATCCAAGGTTCCCAAAACTTGCCATACTTATCCTTCATCCTTACAGGAATGTGCCGGTCCTGAATCCCTATCAACTTACACTTGAAAGCCTCCCACATGCCAGATGTTGATTTGCCCTCAAACATCTGCTCCCAATCTACATTCTTCAGTTCCTGCCTAATATTGTTGTAATTAGCCTTCCCCCAATTTAGCACCTTAACTTGAGGAATACACTTTTCTTTATCCATCAGTACCTTAAAGCTTACTGAATTGTGGTCACTGTTCCTGAACTGCTCCCCGACTGAAACACCGACCACCTGGCCGGGTCATTCCCCAATACCAGGTCCAGTACGATCCCTTCCCTAGTTAAGACTATCTACATACTGTTTCAAGAAGCCCTCCTGGATGCTCCTTACAAACTTTGCCCCATCCACGCCCCCAGCACTAAATGAGTCCCAGTCAATATAGGGGAAGTTAAAATCTCCCACCACAACAACCCTGTTACTTTTACACGTTGCCAAAATCTGCCTACATATCTGTTCCTCTATCTCCCGCTGGCAGTTGGGTGGCCTATAGTAAACCCCCAACATTGTGACTACACCCTTCCTATTCCTGAGCTCCACTCATATTGCCTCGCTATATGAGCTCTCCGAGATGTCCTCCCGCAGTACAGCTACCATATTCTCCTTAACCAGTAGTTCAACTCCCCCACCCCTTTTACAGTAGTTGGATAGATATTGGCAACTCAACAAGGAGCTGAGTTTGGACCCAGGAAAAGTGAATGACCTTCAGGTTTTGCAAATGAAAAGGAGCTCTAGGGAGTGGGGGTGAGGAGAGTAAAAATTAGAACTGAATTTACAATAGTCTTGATAACAGATTACTTAGTTTAATTCTTATTGATATGCAATAACATTTTTCATTTAAAAATGTGAATTCTTGTGGTGTCATTCTGTTGTATATTTGATAGATGTTTGGATTTATTACTTAAATGTGAACAGTTCTCTACAGATTGTAACAGTACTGACTCTTTGACAGTGCAGCATTCCCTCAAAACAGACCCCCAACATTGTAGTGCTACCTCAGCATTGATGCTCTGACAATGCAGCTCTCCCACAGTACTGCCCTTTGACATTGCAGCACTCCCTCAATACAAACTCCCTTTGACACAATGTCACTTCCTCAATACAGCCTCTTTGACAGTGCAGCACTTCCTGAATACTGACCCGTTGACAGTAGCGCACACTGTCAATACTGTCCCTTTTACAATGCTGCTCTCCCTCAATACTGATCCTTTGACAATGCGGCAGTCCCTCAATACTGATCCTTTGACAGTGCAGCACTCCCTCAATACTGATCCTTTGACAATGAAGCACTCCCTCAATACTGCCCCTTTGACAGTGCAGCACTCCCTCAATACTGCCCCTTTGACAGTGCAACACTCCCTCAATACTGATCCTTTGACAATGCAGCAGTCCCTCAATACTGCCCCTTTGACAGTGCAGCACTCCCTCAATACTGCCCCTTTGACAGTGCAGCACTCCCTCAATACTGATCCTTTGACAATGCAGCAGTCCCTCAATACTGCCCCTTTGACAGTGCAGCACTCCCTCAATACTGCCCCTTTGACAGTGCAGCACTCCCTCAATACTGATCCTTTGACAGTGCAGCACTCCCTCAATACTGATCCTTTGACAGTGCAGCACTCCCTCAATACTGATCCTTTGACAATGCAGCAGTCCCTCAATACTGCCCCTTTGACAGTGCAGCACTCCCTCAATACTGCCCCTTTGACAGTGCAGCACTCCCTCAATACTGATCCTTTGACAATGAAGCACTCCCTCAATACTGACCCTTTGACAGTGTGGCACTTCATTAATACTGCCCCTTTGGAGGTGTAACACTCCATCAATACTGACCCTTTGAAAATACAGCACTCCCTCAATACTGATCCTTTGACAATGAAGCACTCCCTCAATACTGACCCTTTGACAGTGTGGCACTTCATTAATACTGCCCCTTTGGAGGTGTAACACTCCATCAATACTGACCCTTTGAAAATACAGCACTCCCTCAATACTATCCCTCTGAAATTACAGTTCAAAGAACAAAGAACAGTATAGCACAAGAACAGGCCCTTTGGCCCTCCAAGCCTGCAATGATCATGATGCCTGCCTAAACTAAAGCCGTATGCACTTATGGAGTCCATATCCTTCCATTCCCATCCTATTCATATATTCATCTCGATGCCCCTTAAATGCCACTATCGTACCTGCTCCCATCACCTTCCTGAGCAACTCATTCCAGACATTCACCATCCTCTGTGTAAAAAAAAACTTGCCTCTCACATCTCCTCTAAACTTTTCCCCACACACTTTAAACCTATGTCCCCTAGTATTTGACTTTTCTACCCTAGGAAAGAGCATCTGAGTATCCACTCTGTCCATGCCACTCATAATTTTTTAAACCTCTATCAGGTCACCCCTCAACTTCCTTCATTCCAGTGAGAACAAACCAAGTTTATCCAACCTTTCCTCGTGGCTAATACCCTCCATACCAGGCAAAATCCTGGTAAACCTCTTCTGTACCCTCCCCAAAGCCTCCACATCCTTCTGGTAGTGTCATGACCAGAATTGAACACGATATTCCAATGAGGCCTAACTAAGGTTCTGTACGGCTGCAGCGTGACCTGTCATTTTTTATACTCAATGCCCCGACCGATGAAGGCATGCATGCTGTGTGCCTTCTTGACCTACTCCAACTGCGTTGCCACTTTCAGTGATCAGTGGACATGTACGCCCAGATCTTTCTGCCTGTCAATACTCCTAAGGGTTCGACCATTTGCTGTATAATTCCTACATGCATTGGACTTTCCAAAATGCATTACCTCACATTTGTCCGGATTAAACTCCATCTGCCATTTCTCCGCCCAAGTCTCCAACTGGTCTATATCTTGCTGTATCCTCTGACAATCCTCTTCACTATCCGCAACTCCACCAATTTTTGTGTCATCAGTGAATTTACTAATCAGACCAATTACATTTTCCTCCAAATCATTTATATATACTATGAACAACAAAGGCCCTAGAACTGATCCCTGTTGAACACCGCTAGTCACAGCCTTCCATTCAGAAAAGCACTCTACTGCTACCCTCTCTGTCTTCTATACTCACCTGACGAAGGAGCAGCGCTCCGAAAGCTAGTGGCTTTTGCTACCAAATAAACCTGTTGGACTTTAACCTGGTGTTGTTAAACTTCTTTCTATGCCCAAGCCAGTTCTGTATCCATCTTGCCAGCTCTCCTCTGATCCTGTGTGCCTTCAACTTTCATACCAGTCTACCATGAGGTACTTTGTCAAAGGCTTTACTGAAATCAATACTAACTTCCTCAATACTAACCCTTTGACAGTGCATCAATCCCTCAATATTGTCCCTTTGACAATTGAGCACTCCATCAATACTGACCCTTTGACAGTGCAACAGTCCATCAATACTAACCCTTTGAGAGTACGATACCCCTCAATACAGACCCTTTAATGGTGCGGCAGTCCCTCAATACTGCCACTTTACAGTGCCGCAGTCCCTCAATGCTGTCTCTTTGACAGTACAGCACTTCCTCAATACTGCCCCTTTGATAGTGCAGCACTCCCTCAATAGACCCGTTGACAGTTGGACTCTCCCTCTTGGGTTGACATGGGCCATGGAGAGTGGTGTGACCTGGATCCTGATACTGTGACTGGGTAGTGGAGGGAGAGGAATGATGTGTGCTCCAGCCCCAGCAGTAGGGAGGTTGGGGTGAATTTCACCACTTCCTGATGGTGTATTTGAAGGTGAGGGAAGGAAAGGCACATAAATAAAGCAAGTAGCCTGCCTGCTATCTTTGCACCCACTGCTGAACTGTTCCTCAGAGAGACAATAACTGGCAGAGTCTTGCAGTGTGTAAGCTTGAACCCTGAGAGCTGCTGTTACAATAATGCTAACATACTCATCTCCATCTCAACATCTGATCACTGCGAATCCAACTGCAAAATTAGGTTTAGTCCAAATGCTTACATATTTTGTGGAATGCTTTGGCCATTATTCAGGAAATAACAGAAACACCAAGCTCCAAATAAGCAACATGGGCTGAGGGCAAAGTCTACAGAGAACCAATGTACAGCAGGAAATTCCCAAAAAATGCATATTGCTATGTGCAGAATGTGATAGAGCTTTTCGATCTTTGAAGCAGTTGCAAACAGTGTAAGGCATTTAACAAATGACACAGACCAGGATGTAACTGGGTTGAATAAACATTCTCTCCGTGTCTGCTAGGGTTTCCTCCCAGTGCTCCGGTTTCCTCCCACAGTCCAAAGATGTGCAGGTTAGGTTGAATGGCCATGCTAAATTGCCCCTTAGTATCGGGGGATTAGCAGGGTAAATATGTGGAGTTACAGGGGTAGGGCCTGGGTGAGATTGTTGTCAGTGCAGGCTTGATGGGCCAAATGGCCTCTTTCTGTACTGGGCGGCACAGTAGTTAGCACTGCTGCTTCAGCACCAGGGACCCGGGTTCGATTCCCGGCTTGGACACTGTCTGTGTGGAATCTGCACATTCTCCCTGTGTCTGCGTGGGTTTCCTCTGGGTGCTCCGGTTTCCTCCCACTGTCCGAAAGAGATGCTGAGTCGGTGCATTGGCTATGCTAAATTGTCCCTCAGTGTACCCAAACAGGTGCCGGAGTCTGGCAACGAGGGGATTTACACGGTAACTTCACTGCAGTGTTAATGTAAGCTTGTCTACTTCTGACACTTGTGACAGGAGGTTCTGTGGTCGGGACAGAGACTCCCACATGGTTTGTTGCCTCCCAGGTGCCAAGGTCAGCGATATCTCTGATCGCGTGCACAGCGTTCTAAAGTGGGAAGGTGATCAGCCAGATGTCGTGGTACACATCGGTACCAATGACGTAGGTAGGAAGAGTGAGGAGGTCCTAAAGAGTGAGTACAAAGAGCTTGGAAGGAAGTTAAAAAGCAGGACCCCGAGGGTAGTAATCTCAGGATTGCTACCTGAGCCACATGCCAGTGAGGGTAGGAGTAGGATGCTCGGGCGGAAGAACACGTGGCTGAGGAACTGGTGTAGGGGGCAGGGTTTCCGATTCTTGGATCATTGGGACCTCTTCTGGGGCAGGTGGGACCTGTACAAGAGAGACGGGTTACACCTAAACTACCAAGGGACCAAGATACTTGCAGGGAGGTTTGCTAGTGTTATTGGGAGGGTTTAAACTAGATTTGCAGGGGGATGGGAACCAGAGTGCCAGAGCAGATAGTGGAGCAGGGGTAAAAAGACAGGTTAGTTCAAGTAAAATCACAAATGGAGGGGTTGAGTGTGGTAGAAATAACCTTTTGAGGTGTGTCTATTTCAATGCCAAGAGTATTGTGGGGAAGGAGATGAGCTGAAGGCATGGATAGACACATGGAAATATGACATAATAGCCATTAGTGAAACTTGGCTACAGGAGGGGCAGGACTGGCAGCTCAATGTTCCAGGGTTCCAATGTTTCAGGCGGGATAGAGGCAGAGGGATAAAAGGTGGGGGGGTGGCATTGTTGGTCAGGGAAAATGTTACAGCAGTACTCAGGCAGGATAGATTAGGGAGCTTGTCTACAGAGGCCCTATGGGTGGAGCTGAGAAACAGGAAAGGTATGACCACATTAATGGGGTTGTATTATAGACCACCCAATAGTCAGCGAGAATTGGAGGAGCAAATCAGCAGAGAGATAGCTGACAACTGCAAGAAATACAAAGTTGTGATAGTAGGGGATTTTAATTTTCCACATATAGATTGGGACTCGCATACTGTTAAAGGTTTAGACGGGGTAGAGTTTGTAAAATGTGTTCAGGAGAATTTTCTACATCAGTATATAGAGGTGCCAACTTGAGAGGATGCGATATTGGATCTCCTATTGGGAAATTAGTTAGGGCAGGTGATGGATGTGAGTGTGAGGGAACACTTTGGATCCAGTGATCATAATGACATTAGTTTCAACCTGATCATGGATAAGGATAGATCTGGTCCTCGGGTTGAAGTTCTGAACTGGAAAAAGGCCAAATTTGATGAAATGAGAAGGGATCTGGGAAGTGTGGTTTGGCACAGGCTGTTCTCTGGTAAGGATGTAAATGGAAAGTGGGAGGCCTTCAAAGGAGAAATTTTGAGAGTGCAGAGTTTGTATGTTCCTGTCAGGATTAAAGGCAACGTAAATAGGAATAGGGAACCTTGGTTCTCGAGGGAGATTGTAACACTGATTAAGAGGAAGAGAGAGTTGTATGAAATGTACAGGCAGCAAGGAACACATCAGATGCTCGAGGAGTATAAAAAGCGCAAGAAGCTACTTAAGAGGGAAATCAGGAGGGCTAAAAGAAGACATGAGGTTGCTTTGGCAGACAGAGTGAAGGAAAATCCAAAGAACTTCTATAGGTATGTTGGGAGCAAAAGGATAGTGAGGGATAAAATTGGTCCTCTTGAAGACCAGAGTGGTAGACTGTGTATGGAACCAAAAGAGATGGGGGAGATACTAAATGGGTTTTTTGCATCCGTATTTACTGAGGAAACGGGCATGGAGTCTACAGAAATAGGGCAAACAGGTAAGGAGGTCATGGAATCTTTACAGATTAAAGGGGAGGAGGTGCTTGCTGTCTTGAGGCAAATCAGAATGGATAAATCCCCAGGACCGGACAGGGTATCCCCATGGACCTTGAGGGAAGCTAGTGTTGAACTTGCAGGGGCCCTGGCAGACATATTTAAAATGTCAGTATTCACGGGGGAGGTGCCGGATGATTGGAGAGTGGCTCATGTTGTTCCGTTGTATAAAAAAGGTTCCAAAAGAAATCCGGGAAATTATAGGCCAGTAAGTTTGACGTCGGTGGTGGGCAAGTTATTGGAAGGAGTGATAAGGGATAGGAGCTACAAATATTTGGATAGACAGGGACTTATTAGGGAGAGTCAACATGACTTTGTGCGTGATAGGTCATGTTTGACCAATCTGTTAGAGTTTTTCGAGGAGGTTACCAGGAAAGTGGATGAAGGGAAGGCGGTGGATGTTGTCTACCTGGATTTCAGCAAGGCCTTTGACAAGGTCCCTCATGGGAGGTTAGTTAGGCAGGTTCAGTCACTGGGTATACATGGGGAGGTAGTAAATTGGATTAGACACTGGCTCAATCCCTTAGTGTCCCGGGATGCGTAGATTAGAGGGATTAGCGGGTAAATATGAGGGTTAGAGGGCAGCACGGTAGCACAGTGGCTAGCACTGCTGCTTCACAGCTCCAGGGTCCCGGGTTCGATTCCCGGCTCGGGTCACTGTCTGTGTGGAGTTTGCACATTCTCCTCGTGTCTGCATGGGTTTCCTCCGGGTGCTCCGGTTTCCTCCCACAGTCCAAAGATGTGCGGGTTAGGTTGATTGGTCAGGTTAAAAAAAAAATTGCCCCTTAGAGTCCTGGGATGCGTAGGTTAGAGGGATTAGTGGGTAAAATATGTGGGGGTAGGGCCTGAGTGGGATTGTGGTCGGTGCAGACTCGATGGGCCGAATGGCCTCCTTCTGCACTGTAGGGTTTCTATGATTTCTATGATTAGCAGGTAAATATGTAGGGTTTTGGGGATAGGGCCTGGGTGGGATTGTTGTCAGTGCAGACTCGATGGGCCAAATGGCCTCTTTCTGTACTGTAGGCATTCTAATGGAAGAAGCCAGAGAGTGGTTGTGGAGGATTGCTTCTCTGAGTGGAGGCCTGTGACTAGTGGTGTGTCGCAGGGATCGGTGTTGGGTCCATTGTTGTTTGTCATCTATATCAATGATCTGGATGATAATGTGGTAAATTGGATCAGCAAATTTGCTGATGATACAAAGATTGGAGGTGTAGTGGACAGTGAGGAAGGTTTTCAAAGCTTGCAGAAGGAATTGGACCAACTAGAAAAATGGGCTGAAAAATGGCAAATGGAATTTAATGCAGACAAGTGTGAGATATTGCACTTTGGAAGGACAAACCAAAGTAGAATGTATAGGGTAAATGGTAGGACTCTGAAGAGCGCAGTTGAACAGAGGGATCTGGGAATACAGGTACAGAATTCCCTAAAAGTGACGTCACAGGTGGATAGGGTCGTAAAGAGTGCCTTTGGTACATTGGCCTTTATAAATCGGAGTATCGAGTATAAAAGTTGGAGTGTTATGGTAAGGTTATATAAGGCATTGGTGAGGCCGAATTTGGAGTATTGCGTACAGTTTTGGTCACCTAGTTACAGGAAGGATGTAAATAAGATTGAAAGAGTGCAGAGAAGGTTCACAAGGATGTTGCCGGGACTTGAGAAGCTGAGTTACAGAGAGAGATTGAATAGGTTGGGACTTTGTTCCCTGGAGTGTAGAAGAATGAGGGGAGATTTGATAGAGGTGTATAAGATTTTGATGGGTATAGATAGAGTGAATGCAAGCAGGCTTTTTCTGCTGAGGCTAGGGGAGAAAAAAACCAGAGGACATGGGTTAAGGGTGAAAGGAGAAAAGTTTAGAGGGAATATTAGGGGGGGCTTCTTCACGCAGAGAGTGGTGGGAGTGTGGAATGAGCTGCTGGATAAAGTGGTGAATGCGGTAATGTGGTAAATAAAGTGGTAAATTTTAACATTTAAGAAAAACTTGGACGGGTTCATGGATGAGAGGGGTGTGGAGGGATATGGTCCAAGTGCAGGTCAGTGGGACTAGACATAAAATGGTTCGGCACAGACAAGAAGGGCCAAAAGGCCTGTTTCTGAGCTGTAATTTTCTATGGTTCTATGGACACTAATAAATAACTTAAAAACTTAAAACTGGGGATTCTATTCTATGATTCTATAGAAACCAAGGTATAACTGGGTCGAATAAACTCCATTCGCACACAGACACAGACCAAGGTGTAGCTGGATCAAGTAAACTCCACACACAGATACAAACCAAGCTGTAACTGGGTCGAATAAATTCCACTCACACATTAAAAAAGAATCACAAATGAAGAAAGAAAGTGAAAGATTTACCAAGGAAATTACGTGTGGGTAATACTTCTCGGATCCGAATACTCGTGGCCCCAATGGGAATGACGTGAATTTGATTGTAACCTGCAAATAAGGAATGGACCTTGACTATGCAGCAAATCTCCAACATTCACATCTACATGAAAAGTGACAACAAAAGTAAGAATAGAACACAGAACTGCACCTATTGGCAAATCAACAACACGAAATGTCCCTTTGACTTCATAACAGGTGCTCCCATCTCCTCCGCATTCCAGACATTTATCTTCAACTTGTGAAGATTCCAGTGTATTGTCACAACCAACAGTCTAGAATCAAGTATAAAGAAATAAGCACAGAATCATTCATTTTAAATGAAGTTATTGACAGATTTCTGAAAAGATAGAGACATTTTATTTCTGTGACTATTAGTGCCCATTACAACTCATGAAGTCAGTGACTATAGATCAATGTTTACGGTCAGTGGGTATGTCTCGCCCAGGTAAATGGCTCAGTTATCACATTGGGAGCACCGGAATTCTCCTGAATGGACACAGACTGAATGAAGCCCTTGGTATAATATTTGAAATTGAATGAGATCCAAGGTTTCACTCACAGTCACTCAAGCCAGTCTTATTCCTCTTTATTCAACCTCGAAGGTTCCTTGCCTTCTGTATCAAGCTTTTGTATTTTAGACTCTTTAACCATCTGTTTCATTGTTTTGTTCTTTTTTGAGCATTTTATTTTTGGCATCATTCCTCTTTACTAATGCCATCTGAAGATTGATCTCCTTCCTGGCAAATAGTGAAGATTTGCTCTCCCACATATGGGACCAAACGCACAGGACAGAGTGGTTAGCACCACTGCCTCACAGCACCAGGGATCCAGCTTCAATTCTGGCCTTGGGTGACTGTTTGTGTGGAGTTTGCACATTCTCCCCGTGTCAGTGTGGGTTTTCTTCCTTAGTCCAAAGATGTGCAGGTCAGGTTCATTGGCCATTGTAAATGCGCAGAGTTATGTGGCTAGGGCAGGGGGGTGGGCCTGGGTAAGACTCTCTTTCAGAGAGTTGATGCAGACTTGGTGGGCCAAATGGTCTCCTTCTGCACTGTCATCAAACACCAATGGTCCTTAGTAAAGTGACTTCAGTAACACTAAGATACATGGACTAAGGCTGGCACCATTGGCACTCTGATATTCCAGATTTAGTTGGTCACAGTATTATTGTTCTTAATGGTGAATTTGATGCAACTACCTAAACTAGAAGGAAAAAAGAAACTGAAGGATGAATAAAGAACCAATTAGGATTAGCCAATGCCTCAGGTGGTCAGAACAGTCTTGAGTGTGGAACATGGAGCAGGAAGATCACATGGTCAAACAGTGGCCTCCACTGTGTTTAGTTACCTACCCCCATGCATTGGTGGGCCACTAACTCACATCTCTATCCCACTGGATAGGGAAGGGGGATAGGTACATTTCAGCTAAAGCCCACTCCTAGTGGTGAATTTTCCTATTCCACCTGCCACAGGAATCGGGCAGGGTGAGGACCATGAAAAGGTCCGTTGCCCTTGGGTGGGATTTTCCGGTTTCGGGGTGAGCATGGCCGGAAAATCTTATCCCTAATTTTTCTCTCAGAGAAGGAGTGAGTGAGTGTGTATGTCTGGGGTATTCCATGAATAAAAATCATGTGTGTGTGTGGTGTGCGCATGGTGTGCAGGAGGCGTGCATGAGGTATATGCGAGGCATGCGTGTGGTGCGCACATGGTGTGCGTGTTATATGCATATGAAGTCCGAATGGTGTGCGTACGGTGTGTACCTGTGGTGTATGCGCGGTGTGCACACATGATGTGTGCATGGGGCCTGTCCCTCAGATCTGTGCCTGGTGTGTGTGTGTGGTGTGCTCACAAGGTGTGCTCGCATGTGGTCAGCGTGTGGTGTGTGTATGTGTGCGCGCATGGAGTATGTGTGTGTGTGTGTGTGATAGAGTCATAGAGGTTTACAGCATGGAAACAGGCCCTTCGGCCCAACTTGTCCATGCCGCCCTTATTTTTTTTTAAAACCCCTAAGCTAATCCCAATTGCTCACATTTGGCCCATATCCCTCTATACCCATCGTACCCATGTAACTATCTAAATGCTTTTCAAAAGATAAAATTGTACCCGCCTCTACTACTACCCCTGGCAGCTTGTTCCAGACACTCACCACCCTCTGTGAAAACAATTGCTCCTCTGGACACTTTTGTATCTCTCCCCTCTCACCTTAAACCTATGCCCTCTAGTTTTAGACTCCCCTATCTTTGGGAAAATATATTGACTATCTAGCTGATCTGTGCCCCTCATTATTTTATAGACCTCTATAAGGTCACCCCTCAGCCTCCTACGCTCCAGAGAAAAAAGTCCCAGTCTATTCAGCCTCTCCTTATAACTCAATCCATCAAGTCCCGGTAGCATCTTAGTAAATCTTTTCTGCACTCTTTCTAGTTTAATAATATGCTTTCTATAATAGGGTGACCAGAATTGCACACAGTATTCCAAGTGTGGCCTTACCAATGTCTTGTACAACTTCAACAAGACGTCCCAACTCCCGTATTCAATGTTCTGACCGATGAAACCAAGCATGCCGAATGCCTTCCTCACCATTCTGTCTACCTGTGACTCCACTTTCAAGGAGCTATGAACATGTACCTCTAGATCTCTTTGTTCTGTAACTCTCCCCAATGCCCTACCATTAACTGAGTAAATCGTGCCCTGGTTCAATCTACCAAAATGCATCACCTCGCATTTGTCTAAATTAAACTCCATCTGCCATTCGTCAGCCCACTGGCCCAATTGATCAAGATCCCGCTGCAATTGGAGATAACCTTCCTCACTGTCCACCATGCCACCAATCTTGGTGTCATCTGCAAACTTACTAACCATGCCCCCATATTCTCATCCAAATCATGAATATAAATGACAAATAACAGTGGGCCCAGCACTGATCTCTGAGGCACACCGCTGGTCACAGGCCTCCAGGTTGAAAAACAACTTTCTCCAACCACCCTCTGGCTTCTGTCAAGAAGCCAATTTTGTATCCATTTAGATACCTCACCCTGGATCCCGTGAGATTTAACTTTATGCAACAACCTACCATGCGGGATCTTGTCAAAGGCCTTGCTAAAGTCCATGTAGACATCAACTGTACTGCCCTCATCTACCTTCTTGGTTACCCCTTCAAAAAACTCAATTAAATTTGTGAGACATGATTTTCCACTCACAAAGCCATGCTGACTGTCCCTAGTCAGTCCTTGCATCTCTAAATGCCTGTAGATCTTGTCTCTCAAAATACCTTCCAACAATTTACCCACCACAGATGTGAGGCTCACCGGCCTGTAGTTCCCAGGCTTTTCCCTGCAGCCCTTTTTAAACAAAGGCACAACATTTGCCACTCTCCAATCATCAGGCACCTCACCCATGACTATCGATGATTCAAATATCTCAGCTAGGGGACCCGCAATTTCCTCCCTAGCCTCCCACAACGTCCTGGGATATACCTCATCAGGTCCCGGGGATTTATCTACCTTGATGCACTTTAAGACTTCCAGCATGTGTCTGTCTATGTGTTAGTCACTGCCTTCTATAGATCTTGTCCATTCTCTCCAAATGCTGCGACATGTAAAGGTGTTCAAGATAGCCTCCTGAGCTGAGGAACATTAGTTGTAGGCAGTAACTGATGTGTGGAGATGAAGGAGCAAGCACCCTAAGGCCTCTGCTCCTTCACTGTGCCTCAGCCAATGAGTGAACTCACCTTGCAGACACCGTGTATGCAGATGTTGCGGCTTCCAGGTTCACACAGTGTCCCGTCCTTAACTGCTTCTTTATGTCGGTAATAAAAGTTTTCACCTTGGGGAATGCAGTTCAGCTCACACTTATTGGAAGCTATAGGAAAATGAATACCTTGCTGTTATCATCTAATTACTTCACTCCCTCAATAGCTCCCTCAGTAGCCCCACCCCAAAAAGGCTACTTGGCACAAGCAGCCCCTTCTGTTCACTGCTCTGCAACCTAATTTGCCCCATCATAGAGTCCATCTACTCCATTTAATGTCCTGCAAGGCAAGGATATAAACTATTGTTGGTTTTTTGAAAATGTAACAATGCAGGAAAGGGCCATTTGACCCACTGTGCCTACGCTGGTTCGAACGTGGAGCTGCATAATTATTTGCACCCACCGCCCTATGAATAAGTATTTATTTAAGATATGATTGAATCTGCTTCCACACCATTTCAGGCAGTGCATTCCAGATTGCTGTTTAAAAATCATTGTCTTCATTTCCCTCCCTTGGTTATTTTGCTCATTATCTGTGTCTCTTGGAAACTGAAGCCCCTCCTAATGGAAATAGTTTTCATAATTTTGAACGACTCCTTTAAATCTCTCCGTAACACGAGGTGAACAGGAGTAAGGGAATCTACCCTATCTGGAATATTTGCCAGGAAGGAAATGAATCGAGTATAGATAATGGAACGCTTGGTGTTCATCTGAAGACAGAAAAAAAAACTTGCATTTAATGTTTTTCACAACTTGAGGATATCCCAAGCTGCTTTACAACCTATGAAGTACTTTTCTGAAGTGTAATCTCAGTCGATAGCCAATTTGAGCACAGCAGGATCCCACATGTAATACCGTGATGATGACTGGCTAATCTCTTTTAGTGAGGTTGATCAGGGGGGATAAAATATTGGCAGGACACTAGGGAGAATCCCCTGCTCCTTGAACAGTGCCATGGGGACTTTGGTACCAGCTGGGAGAAACAACAAGGCATCAGTTTAAACTTCCAATGTGAACAAGTTCCAGGCTTTATATCCAACATTTTCCTTGTCTGAACAAGGATATCAACAACAAGATCATGAAGTTAAATGTCTCAGAAAGGCAGTTTTAAGGGGTGGGTTGAGGAAAAGCTGCAGTCATTGGTCAGTCAAGGCTCGCCTTAAGAGCCACTTAAGACTTACATTTTCTGAACATATTCCTTGAAATCTGTTTACCTCCATAATAAGGCAGCCATTTATATCTCTTCCCCTGAAAATCAGTTCCATCAAACGCAGAACACTGCTCTTCTCTGAAATCTCTCGAACCTTCAGGACAGTCCTGTTGAGAGACAAACCAGCTTAGTTCACTCATGTTATATGGTGAGAAATTAATTTCACTGGAGGGTGATCAGCAGAACATCAATGCCAGGGAGATGGAAAATGTTCCCCTTTCACTGCTAACCAGCAAGAGTCACACACTGATAGGTCGAAGAAAACTCTCCCTATTGCCTAAGGAATTCAGCAGAGAGTGACTCACCTCCAGACTCCCCAAAGCATATCCACCATCTACAAGGCACAAGTCAGAAATGTGATGGAATACCCTTCACCTGCCTGGGTGAGTACAGCTTGCGATGATACTGTTTTGTCTTTCAGTAGAGTGTTTAAAGTTCAGTGTTTTTTTTCTCAAAGCAATTGGTATATCTGATGGGAATACAGCAGATGCTGGAAAGCAGGATAATTGCTCATTTTAACCCTGTAGTATTGACTTAGAATAGCGCTAATTGCTTTTTGTTTATGAATGGGAAAGAACCCCTGGGTTTTGTTTTGATTAAAGTCATGCAAAGTCAGTTAGGTATGCAGGGTCATATTGTCATGTGATACTAGAAGTGGGAGGAGCTAGATTTGTAGCAGAGAAAAACAACTTTCTGTGTTCAGTTGCTGGAGAGGGTTGTTTAAAGATAGAAGCTTATAAGATGCATGTGTTTCTCTCGCTGAAAAGTCTCTCTAGAACCTTTACAACTGTTACCACAATTTAAAGCCTGAGTTTGCTAACTGTTGAAGTGGCGTTTGAGTAAATGGGAGGACTGTTGCTTACTTAGAACTGAAATAGTGAGAAGTTAGAAATAAAGGGCGCAACCTTATGACCTCATCCCACCCGTATATTGACATGATGAGGTTGTAAGATCACATCAGAATGAAAAAACAGGAATCTCACCCGTTTTCATGGTGGTTCCCATTGTCCCATGAGGATCACACCCAAAGTGTAAGTCTACATGCATCAGCATGCATCTTCATATAATTAATGCGTTCCATACGCAATCGCTCCCCCTCACTTACCTTAATAACCTTGTCAGTGAGACGTCATGTCGGTGAGGAAAACACCGGCTCCTTAAAAGTCTGCTGCAGGCTCAGCAGTAGCAAAGGGGAGCGAGGAGGTAAGTAGCTCCATGGTGCAGGTCTCAGACGTGGCCATGGTGCGTGGTGGGGTGGGGGGGGCTTACATGTGTGATTTGTGGGGTAAAGGGGCTGGTGTCAGTCATGGGGCTCAGACTTCGGCAGTGGCTAGGGCTTGCTGTGGCGGGGGCTCATGCCAGTGTCGGTGTGCAGAGCTTGGGGATCGGTGGTCACTGGGGCCTGGTGTTGAGCACATCACCCCCAGCTGCTGAGCGAACCCGGAGGGGTCGCTTATGAGTGTGGACACCAACCCCAGCGCTGTCGCCATGGCACCCTTCCATCTGTCAGCTACATAGGCTTTCTGGCTGACTGCTGACATTCCATCCCAGTGACCCCACTAACACAAACAAGCAACGGGTCTGTCAGCTGTTGCCCCAAGCAAGGGAGCTGTGTGCAGGTGTTAACACGACTCCTCACACAGCATGGACTTTGCAGTGCTGCTCTTGATGGGAACCCATCCCGTGATGGTAACAAGGGTGCCCCTCTCTGAACTGCTAGCCATTCCTGGAAATCACAGCACCAGACATTCATGTGGGTGTACCCATGTCTATAAGAACATAAGAACATAGAACTAGGAGCAGGAGTAGGCCATCTGACCCCTCAAGCCTGCTCCACCATTCAATAAGATCATGGCTGATCTTTTTGTGGACTCGGCTCCACTTACCCACCCACTCACCATAACCCTTAATTCCTTTACTGTTCAAAAATTTATCTATCCTTGCCTTAAAAACATTCAATGAGGTAGCCTCAACTGCTTCACTGGGCAGGGAATTCCACAGATTCACAACCCTTTGTGTGAAGAAGTTCCTCCTCAACTCAGTCCTAAATCTGCTTCCCCTTATTTTGAAGCTATGCCCCCTAGTTCTAGTTTCACCCGCTAATGGAAACAACTTCCCTGCTTCTGTCTTATCTATTCCCTTCATAATCTTATATGTTTCTATAAGATCTCCCCTCATTCTTCTAAATTCCAATTAATATAGCCTCAGTCTACTCAGTCTCTCCTCATAAGCCAACCCTCTCAACTCCAGAATCTACCTAGTGAATCTCCTCTGCACCCCTCCAGTGCCAGTATATCCTTTCTCAAGTAAGGAGAACAAAACTGTACACCGTACTCCAGGTGTGGCCTCACCAGCACCTTATACAGCTGCAACATAACCTCACTGTTTTTAAACTCCATCCCTCTAGCAATGAAGGACAAAATTCCATTTGCCTTCTTAATTACCTGCTGCACATGCAAACCAACTCCTTGAGATTCCTGCACAAGGACGCCCAGGTCCCTCTGCACAGCAGCATGCTGCTATTTTCAACCATTTAAATAATAGTCCATTTTGCTGTTATTCCTACCAAAATGGATGACCTCACATTTACCAACATTGTACTCCATCTGCCAGACCCTCGCCCACTCATTTAGACTATCTATATCCCTTTGCAGACTTTCAGCATCCTCTGCATACTTTGCTCTGCCACCCATCTTAGTGTCATCCGCAAATTTTGACACACTACACTTGGTCCCCAACTCCAAATCATCTCTGTAAATCGTAAACAATTGCGGTCCCAATACTGATCCCTGAGGCACACCACTAGTCACTGATCGCCAACCAGAAAAACACCCATTTACCCCCACTCTTTGCTTTCTGTTAGTTAACCAATCCTCTATCCATGCTAATACATTACCCGTAACACTGTGCACTTTTATCTTATGTGGCAGTCTTTGGTGCGGCACCTTGTCAAATGCCTTCTGGAAATCCAGATACACCACATCCACAGCTTCCCCATTGTCCACTGCACATGTAATGTTCTCAAAGAATTCCACCAAATTAGTCTAACATGTCCTTCCCTTCATGAACCCATGCTGCGTCTTCCCAATGGGACAATTTATATCCAGATGTCTCGCTATTTCTTCCTTGATGGTGGAATTCAATAAAATTCAATAAAATTCCTTTAGGCCTAAAAGGTAGGGATATGTTCGGCACAACTTGTGGGGCCGAAGGGCCTGTTTTGTGCTGTAGTTTTTCTATGTTCTATGATGATAGATTCAAGCATTTTCCCTACTACAGAGGTTAAGCTAACCGGCCTATAGTTACCTGCCTTTTGTCTACCTCCTTTTTTAAACAGCGGCGTCACATTTGCTGTTTTCCAATCTGCGGGAACCACCCCAGAGTCCAACGAATTTTGGTAAATTACCACTAGTGCATTTGCTGTTTCTCCCGCCATCTCTTTTAGTACCCTGGGATGCATTCCATCAGGACCAGGAGACTTGTCTACCTTGAGCCCCATTAACTTGCCCAACACTACCTCTTTCATGATAATGATAGTTTCTAGGTTCTCACCTGCCATAGCCTTCCTGTCATCAATTTTTGGCATGTTGTGTCTTCCACTGTGAAGACCGACACAAAATACCTGTTCAATGCTTCAGCCATTTTCTCATTTCCAGTTATTACATCCCCCTTCTCATCCTCTAAAGGACCAATGTTTACTTTTGCCACTCTTTTTCGCTTCAGGGCTTCCCAATGGGGATCCCACACAGTCACCCATATGTTCTACGTATCCCCCCATGGTGAGGTGACACTTGCCATCTCGTCGAGGTGGGGCATGGCACCGGCCATGGTGTCGGTGTGCCACAGTCCACACATTTGGGACACGGGTGCTGGGAGGTAGTGTAGGTCCTGGGATGGAGAACCCCATGGATATTCTCTCCCCACCAACCCCCCAACCACCGGAGCAAAGGTGGATTTCAGCATGGAGCCAATAGATCTGGCGGTGATTCTTGTGGCTGCAGAGGAGAAAGAGGAGGGAGACGTGTGCGCGCTGCGAAGCCAGCCCAGGACAGAGGCTGCAGCAGGAGGACAGGAGGACAGGTGCCAGCCAGGGGCAGAAGGCGGGTGCCCATCGGTCTGAGGAGGGGGCCAGGTGACAAATCAGACAGAGACGCCAGCAGTTCAGGACACGCATGTGTCGGACACCGCGTGCTGCCACAGGCTTTGGCTCCACAAGGAGACGATGCGGCAGCTGTGTCAGTTCCTTGCAGACTTGGCACCTCAAGGGACGGGGGAACACGGCGGCCCTCAACTTTTACGCCATCATGTCCTTCCAGGCCACCAACAGGGAGCTCTGTGGGATCTCCCAGTCCTCAGTCCACAAGTGTGCCCGTGAGGTGATGGATTTTGATCTGGGCCATGCCCAGTAGGAAGCCCGGGCTGCAGGCAGTGCCGCCATCACCAGTCTGCTGAATGTGCAGGGGGGCAGTCGATTGCATGCACGTCACTCTGTGGTCCCCAAAACTTCAGGCACCGCAGTTTGTAAACAGGAAGGGGTTCCACTCCCTGAATGTTCCATTAGCGTGCAACGACAGAACGAACATCATGCATGTGTGTGCACGCCACCCAGGGAGTGTGCACGATAGCTTCATTTTGCGGAGGTTCATGGACGAAAAGAAATTGGTTTAGGTTGGAGGGTCACAGTTTTTTTTTAACTGGTCGGTGCAACATCGTGGGCCGAAGGGCCTGTTCTGCGCTGTAATGTTCTATGTTCTATGTTCTATCCCCAGCCTCTTCGAAGACCAGCTCAGATGCATCACCTCACCCTCAATGTTACAGCAGCAAATTCCATTCCCTGCCCCCAGTAGCCTGCAACCCACCCCCCAACCATTTTTCACATTTCCGCACCATGGCCCAGTGTCCGGAGGGTGCTGGGGATGCCATGCCCAGATGGTGTGACCCAGTGGGCCTGCAGGGCACCCAAAGCTGGCACTGTTTGTCCTGAGCACTTGGAATGCCTAACCAGTCACGGGTATACCACAGGCACTTGGATATGGGGATCACATTCTCAGTGAGCTGAAGGGCCTCCCCCGCTCAGAACGACACAAGGCCCTCTGGGTCCGGTTGGGGTACGGTCATCCCAGTGGGAGGTGAATTACACACATATTAGTCACAGCTGTGGGATGCAATAACATTTATTGGTGAAACTGGTGGCCGTGATTGTTAACAGTGCCTATTGTCCTAACCCTAATTATTGCAGTCCTTCACCCGTGCCCTCTTGGTGACCCTATCACTTTTTTCTCTCATGTGGCCTAGCACTACGTCGAGGTGTCCCCTTATGGTTTACATCAGAGCTGGAGGCAGTCAGCTGTGTTCCACAGCCCGTGGCCTATGATGCCATTAGTGGGCATTCCTCTGGAGGCCCGGGACCTGGAGGGCTCCGGCCGGTTTTCTGCTGCCCTTGAGATGCACCAGTGTCAGGAAGGGGGGAGTTGGAAGGCCTTGCGACAGCCTGAGATTCCCAGATGGAAGGCCCATACACAGGCTCCAGCCCTTCCCCCTCTCTCTGGGTGTCAATGGGCCCCTGCGTCACTCCGTGGGATGGCGGGACAGCCGGACTGAGCTCCAGAAGCCTCGGCGTCACCTGGCCCTGCCAGTTCTGGCGGCCCAACTGCATTCACCTCATGGTGTGTGAGCCCCTGGCAATGGCCCTCTGAGTCTGGGCCAAGCGCATGATGCCCTCAGCACGTGCCCTCTGAGACTGGGCCAAGCACTGCAACCCCTCAGCCATGGTCTGCTATGACTGGGCCATTCTCTCAAGGTCCAGAGCCATAGCCCACTGTGTCTCGGCCATGGCCCACTGCATCTCCAGGATGCTCTCTAACCCCTTAGCCATTGCTCGCTGTGACTTGAGAAGGGTCCCAAAGTTTCAGGGGAGACCATGGACTGGTGCAATTTACAGTTGTATGGTACTGTTGCGTGCACCAGCCTCCAGCCCAGGCCCGATGTAGTGGGGGAAGATCCCTCTGTAGACGGACGTCCACTGGGGACCTCCGCCGCTGAACAGCAACAAGGCACGCCAAAGTGTGTTTGGACAATGGACGAGGGCACGGTAGTGGAAGGTGTGCAACAGTAGCCCATACAGGAAACCCATCCATACACGGGTGAAGGGCTGCACTCGTTTGGTTTAGGAAAACAGGCACTGTTATAATGCACCTTTAAGTATCAGCACCTCATGTTATTGCACCAATAAGTGTTATTGTACTCCACAGCTGTGACTAATATGTCTGTGATTCACCTCCCACAAGCTTGACTGTACCCCAATCGGACCCAAAGGGGCTCAGAGCATCATTCTGCACGGGAGAGGCTTTGCGGCCCACTAAGCATGCGATGCCCATTTCCCAGCACCTATGCCAGATCCCTAACTGGCATGGGATTCCAAGTACTCATCTCAAGTTGTACCAGTACTAGGTGCCCGGTAAACCTACTGTGCCACACAATCTGGCATGGCATCCTCTGCACGCAGCAGACACTGGGACTGGCCCCCCCACAAGCAGCTGTCCCCCCCATCCCCAGGGCATTAAGTGGACGGTGGTACCCTGATCCCACCCAGACATGAGCCCAGGTGTCAGCGAGTAGTCAGAGAAGAGGTAGGAGCAGACTTCATAGAATCATAGAGTCCCTACGGTGCTTAAGGAGGCCATTTGGCCCATCGAGTCTGCACCAACCCTCTGACAGAGCATCTTACCCAGGCGCACCCCTGCCCTATCACCATGGCCCCACACCTTTAGCCCACTAATCCCCCGAACCTACACATCTTAGGACACTAATGGACAATTAAGCATGGCCAATCCACTTAACCTGCACATCTTTGCACTTGTGTTATCAGCATCACAGTGTGCTGCATAGTGAGTCATTGTCACCCTCCTGCCTAGACCAGTAACTGACATGGCCAACCCAGGTCCATTACTCTGGTATAATGTCATGGGACCCATGGCGGGGGGGTGTCGGCAAGAGTTGTAGAGGGTTGCAGGCTCCCGGGGCAAGGGGTGCGGTTTGCAGCTGGTGGACCGCACACCCCCAGTTGGAGAACCTTGTGGTGATGAGAACCTCCCTGGCCGCCCTGCACTGCCGCACCCTTGCAGCCGCCGCCTGTCCTCCATTCCCCCGTCTCTTTCTTGGCCTCATCCTGCTCCACATCCTCCTGGGCATCCTCCCCCCCAAGGGAGGAGGTCTTCCTGGTCACTTTCCTCTTCCTCCAGGTTGTGGAGCACGCAGCAGACAACCACGATACAGGAGCCTGTTGGGGGTTGTACTGGAGGGCCCCACCACAGCGATCCAGGCAGCGGAACCACATCTATAGGAGCCTAATGCACTGCTCGATGATGGACTGGGTGGCTGCGTGGGCCTCCTCTTCGTCCGTGGTCTCCGCACTGGTGTCATCAACCAAGTCCGAGGCAGGTAGCCCTTATCCCCCACGAGCCATCCCGGCTGGTCATTGAAGAGGCTAGGAACGTCACAACTCCACAAGGTGAAACTATCGTGCATACTCCCCAGGTAGCACACACCTGCGTGATGTTCATCTTGTGTTTGCAGACTAACTGAACCTTCAGGGAGTGGAGCCCCTTTCTCTTGATGAACCGTGGGCTTGATGGCTTGGGAACTGCAGGGCAATGCGTGTGCAAACAGTAGTCCCCTGCAGGTTCGGCATGCCGGTGACAGTGGCAATGCCTGGAGCCTGGCCTTTCTGGCCCAGGTCAAAATGGATGTACTGACCTGTCCAGGCGAACAGGGCACACTTGTCCCCATTGGCAGCCTGGAAGGACTCAGTGGTGTTAAAGTTAAGGCCCGTCATGACTTTCTCCGCCACCAGAGTGGGTGTCACTCTGTATCTTGGGCCAATGGGCACCCTCCTCCTACCCTTGACCAGTGGCTCTCTGTCCTCCTGCTGCAGCCTTTGGCCTGAGCTGGCCTTGCAGTGTGCACACATCTCCCTCCTCCCCTGCAGCAGCCACAAGAATGACCACCCGGTCCATTAGCTCCCATGCCACAATTCATCTTCGATCAGCAGGGCGGCGGGGAGCTGAAAGAGAGAGAGAGAAAGAGAGAGAGCAAGAGAGAGTGAGAGCGAGAGAGAGCGAGAGAGAGAGTTAGTGGTGAGATTCCCAGGTTCCCAGGGGGGCTGGGGGTGGGGTTGGGGGGCTGGGGGGGGGGGGGGTATGCCGCCCTCATTCAAAGGCACTCAGTGCCTAATTGAGGGACCCAGCATTGTGAAGTGAGGTGAGAGGTTGGCCAGCTGAGAGTGACCACTCTCCCCTTGCTGTTGACCCCACTTTCCACCTTATCCCTGTGACCTCCCTCCAGCCATCACCCACCTCTAGTCTCAGTCCTTGCTCCATCCGTGGCCTCAGATCACATAGAAACTAGAAGCAGGAGGAGGCCATTCAGCCCTTCGAGCTGCTCCGCCATTCATCTTGATCATGGCTGATCATCAAATTCAATATTCCGATCCCACCTTCCCCCCATATCCCTTTCGCTCCAAGAGCGACATCTAATTTCTTCACGCTGAAGCATCTCTGCATCCTCCTCACAGCTCTCCCTCCCACCCAACTTTGTATCATCTGCAAATTCGGTGATAATACATCTAGTTCCCTCTTCCAAATCATTAATATATAATGTGAACAGCTGGGGTCCAGGCACAGATCCCTGCGGAACTCCACTAGCCACTGCCTGCCAATCAGAAAAAGACCCATTTATGCCAACTCTTCGCTTCCTACCTGTTAACCAGCTTTCTATCTATCTCGAGACATACCTGCAATCCCATGTGCTTTAACTTTACATAATAGTCTGTTATGTGAGACCTTGTCGAAAGCCTTCTGAAAGTCTAAATAAACCACATCACTGGTTCTCCTTGGTCAACTCTATGAGTTACATCCTCAATAAATTCCAATAGATTCGTCAAGCATGATTTCCCTTTTATAAATCCATGCTGACTCTGTCTGATTATATCACTGTCTGCCAAATGCTGACCTATGAAATCTTTGATCATGGACTCTAGCAATTTCTCCAGTACTGACATAAGGCTCACTGCTCTATAGTTCCCTGTTTTCTCTCTACCTCCCTTTTTGAATAGGTTGGTGTTGTACCAGCAGTAGCCACCACCTCCATGGTAGCTACTGTGTACATGCTGTGTACAGAAGAGCTGTTGGTCTCTGATTGGCTAGCAACTCTTGGTGAATGAGATTTCTGCCCTGAGGTCCTTGACCCCGGGAGAAGGCTCAGAGCTATCCTGTCAATTGCCTGAGTAGTACAAGGTGTGCAGGGCCTTATGTTACACAGCACAGGAGGAGGAGGTTCGTTGGCCCATTTTTCTGTAGACCAATCTAATCTGTCCAGTTCCCCACTCTATCCCTGTTGACCTGAAAGTTTATTTCCCTCAAGTGTTCATCCAATGTTTTTTTGAGATAATTGGCTGTCATCCCTTCCACCACTCTCATAGTCAGCAAGTTCCAGGTCATTATTACTTGCCACTTAAAGAGATTCATCCTCCTTTCCTTCCTTCACCTGCTTAAAATCTTAAATCTGTGTCCTGTGGTTGGGCAGACAATGCAAAGTTTGGTCAAACTGGGAGCTTTCAAGCAGTGATGGAAAGAAGGAGAGGGAGGTGGAGGTTTCGGGAGGGAACTTCAGATCTTAGGGCCTAGGCAATTGTTTTTTACACAGTACCTCCACAGTAACACTTAGTTTGCCCAGGGTTACTCTCTAAATCCACGTCAACACAACCTCCACCACCTGTAAATGTATGTCAGCACAGTGGACTTATCTCAGGCTCATCTCTACATGCAAAGATAAAGTCCAAGCGGGAATGCAACTCTTCTCCAAATCAATAGAAAGTAGCACTGGTGTTGAAAATCTGGTTTAGGAGTGATGTTGGGATACAGCGCGAAGAGTGATCACACCCAGGAAATGGCCTCTCTTACATTGTTTGCCCAGCTGTTGAACTGTTCCAAAATAGGGATACTCACAGTCAAATCCCATCCTGTTCTCAATCCGTTTTTCAATTGGACTTAATGAATAACAATCAGAAGCAGAAACCCTGGATAATTTCCTTATCCCACCCCCATTAAGGAGACACTGCAGTTAATTGAAGTACCCTTACTGAAACTCAAGACCTGCTTGGTGCATTCAGTCAATATCATCTCCATGCAGATATACCAGCTTACACTCCACTTACACTCTGTCCAATCTGTACAAGGAGCATTTCACTGTACCTGAATATTGCAAGAACGGTAGTTTGTGAAAGGTCCAATGCAGCTACTTCCACCATCTCTCCTGGATTAAACATTGAAAAATGAAAAACACATCAATTTTGGAGTTGCGCTTATGACTCGATACTGAAATTCTTACAAATCCAAATGAAACAATCAGTCATTGCAGTGATGAGAGGAGCTACCCTGCACAGTGTAATGCGGCATGGTAGCACAGTGTAATGCGGCACGGTAGCACAGTGTAATGCGGCACGGTAGCACAGTGTAATGCGGCACGGTAGCACAGTGTAATGCGGCACGGTAGCACAGTGTAATGCGGCACGGTAGCACAGTGTAATGCGGCACGGTAGCACAGTGTAATGCGGCACGGTAGCACAGTGTAATGCGGCACGGTAGCACAGTGTAATGCGGCACGGTATCACAGTGGTTAGCACTGCTGCTTCACAGCTCCAGGGTCCCGAGTTCGATTCCCGGCTTGGGTCACTGTCTGTGTGGAGTTTGCACATCCTCCTCGTGTCTGCGTGGGTTTCCTCCGGGTGCTCCGGTTTCCTCCCACAGTCCAAAGATGTGCGGGTTAGGTTGATTGGCCATGCTAAAAATTGCCTCTTAGAGTCCTGAGATGCGTAGGTTAGAGGGATTAGCGGGTAAATATATGGGGATAGGGCCTGGGTGGGATTGTGGTCGGTGCAGACTCGATGGGCCAAATGGCCTCTTTCTGCACTGTAGGGTTTCTATGATTCTATGAATGCCCTGAAATATAACAGCACCCACTAAGAATAAATAAAGCATATATAGAAATAGGGAGAATATGAACTGGACAGACCCTTGGTCAGACCACATCTAGAGTATTGGGTCCAGTTCTAGGCACTCCATCTCAGAAAGGAGATAATGATCTTGCAATGTAGATTCAGAATGATACCAGGGGTAAAGGGTTAAATGATGAAAATAGGTTACATCGACTACCATAGAATACTTACAGTGCAGAAGGAGGTACTTCGGCTCATCGAGTCTGCACTGACACTTAGGAAACACGGTGGCACAGTGGTTAGCACTGCTGCCTCACAGCGCCAGGGACCCGGGTTCAATTCCAGCCTGGGGCGACTGCCTGTGGGGTTTGCACATTCTCCCTGTGTCTGTATGAATGTCCTCCGGGTGCTCCGGTTTCCTCCCACACGCCAAAGATATGCGGGTTAGATAAATTGGCCATGCTAGATTGCCTCTTACGCCAAGTGGGTTAGCAGACTAAATACATGGGCTTATGGGGATAGGGTCTGGATGGGATTGTTGTTGGTGCAGGCTTGATGGGCTGAATAGCTTCTTTCTGCACTGTAGGGATTCTATTCTAAGAGACTCTTACCCAAGCCCTCTCCCCCACCCTATCCCCGTAATTCTGCTAATTTTACACTGGCCAATCCATCTAACCTACACTTCTTGGGGCACTACGGGGCAATTTAGCATGGCCAATCCACCTAACCTGCACATCTTTGGACTGTGGGAAGAAACCAGAGCACCCGGAGGAAACCCATGCAGACACGGGGAGATCGTGCAAAATCCACTCAGTCACCCAAGGCCGGAATTAAACCCGGGTCCCTGGTGCTGTGAGGCAGCAGTGCTAGCCACTGTGCCATCCCACGGCTAGGCTTATATTCCCTTGTATCAGGGGTGATCAATTTGAGGTGTTTAAAATAATTAGATAGGGTAGATATCTGGGATTGTATGGTTTGAGTTGGGTCAATGTGAGAGACATTGATGGGGCAGAATTTCCATTAGTATCAGTGCTACCTGGAGTGTCACAGGTTTGGAATACCATCGCACCAATTCCAGGGTAAAGCAGCTACTCTCAAGTTCTTGGCCCAACCCCTGAAGAACAATGGGTGGAATTGTATCAGTGGCATGCCGTTCCTGATGGCAGAATTGGAATGTGCGCTGCTCCAGCTTTCTTGCTTCTTCCCATTTCCTACACATTCACAAATCAAATTTGAAGTGCTGGTGATGTGCATCATAGAATCATTGAATCATAGAATCATACAGTACAGAAGGAGGCCATTCAGCACATTGGGTCTGCACCAACCACAATCCCACCCTGGCCCTATCCCCATAACCGCGTACATTTACCCTCGCTAGTCCCCCTGACACTAAGAGGCAATTTAGCATGGCCAATCCACCTAACCCACACATCTTTGGATTGTGGGAGGAAACCCACACAGACATGGTGAGAACGTGCAAACTCCACACAGGCAGTGACCCAAGCCGGGAATCGAATCTGGGTCCCTAGCGCTATGAGGCAGCAGTGCCGACCACTGTAAAGCTTGTGCTGCCGCAGGGGAATAGTGTGCAATTCTGCGGCAGCAGAAGCTTTACAGTGGTGAGGTCTGCTGTCAGCTGACAATGTAATTGGTACGGACAGGCTGTAAATGATCCTCTTGGTCAAACCGGGAGTTTCTACATGACGTTGCTGCTCATCTCCACTGCCATTAACATGAAGTTATCAGACACAAAGATGGCAGAAGTGTGCTTTTCAAATTTAAATTTCACTTGCAAGCAATTCACATAACATTAGTTTCACTTTATTCATGCGTGCATCTTTGTTATTTGCTGAGACTTACTTAGTCAGAGAGCTAATTATACTGGCAGGCCTCATGGTTAGATACATTGATGGTTACAAGGGAGCTAGGAATATTTCCTTTATTGTGGAAGAAACAACATTGAGGCAACTGTACCAGAATTTAGCAAAGTATCAGTTCTGGGGAGAAAACGGGTGAAAATCTCCAGTTCTATTCTCTCTCCCTATCTTGTCACTTCAACATCTAAAAAAAAGTGAGTGGGGTTTGCACCATCACTCTCACAGGGTGGAAACTCTTAATGCCAGGAACTGGCTCCACAAGTAAATATAAAATCCACCCCCCGCCCCAACTATCCCCGACAGGACATGTCCCTCCCCCAGGGGACAAGCACACTTTACAGTGCTTCCTCAGTATAAAAAATTATCGTTCCAAGTTTATTCCTTGTTACAGTGAACCTATCATAACTATTCCAAAAAAAACCTCTTCTCATTGCGACATACTGGTTGCAATGCATGATGCTAAAACTACACTACAACCTCAGTGTCATCTACAAATGCAGTCGGTAAGTAGCTGAACTTGGCTGATGCTTTCCAGAGCCTTCCTGCTCACCAGAAACCAGGCAGATTGTGAGAAGGACATAGACATCATGACAACAGAGGTGAACATAGAACAGAACATAGAACAGTACAGCACAGAACAGGCCCTTCGGCCCATGATGTTGTGCCGAGCTTTATCTGAAACCAATATCAAGCTATCCCACTCCCTATCATCCTGGTGTGCTCCATGTGCCTATCCAATAACCGCTTAAATGTTCCTAAAGTGTCTGACTCCACTATCACTGCAGGCAGTCCATTCCATACCCCAACCACTCTCTGCGTAAAGAACCTACCTCTGATATCCTTCCTGTATCTCCCACCACGAACCCTATAGTTATGCCCCCTTGTAATAGCTCCATCCACCCGAGGAAATAGTCTTTGAACGTTCACTCTATCTATCCCCTTCATCATTTTATAAACCTCTATTAAATCTCCCCTCAGCCTCCTCCGCTCCAGAGAGAACAGCCCGAGCTCCCGCAACCTTTCCTCATAAGACCTACCCTCCAAACCAGGCAGCATCCTGGTAAATCTCCTCTGCACTCTTTCCAGCGCTTCCACATCCTTCTTATAGTGAGGTGACCAGAACTGCACACAATATTCCAAATGTGGTCTCACCAAGGTCCTGTACAGTTGCAGCATAACCCCACGGCTCTTAAACTCCAACCCCCTGTTAATAAAAGCTAACACACTATAGGCCTTCTTCACGGCTCTATCCACTTGAGTGGCAACCTTTAGAGATCTGTGGATATGAACCCCAAGATCTCTCTGTTCCTCCACAGTCTTCAGAACCCTACCTTTGACCCTGTAATCCACATTTAAATTTGTCCTACCAAAATGAATCACCTCACATTTATCAGGGTTAAACTCTATTTGCCATTTTTCAGCCCAGCTTTGCATCCTATCTATGTCTCTTTGCAGCCAACAACAGCCCTCCACCTCATCCACTACTCCACCAATCTTGGTATCATCAGCAAATTTACTGATCCACCCTTCAGCCCCCTCCTCTAAGTCATTAATAAAAATCACAAAGAGCAGAGGACCAAGCATTGATCCCTGCGGCACTCCGCTAGCAACCTGCCTCCAATCCGAAAATTTTCCATCCACCACCACCCTGTCTTCGATCAGACAGCCAGTTACCTATCCAATCGGCCAACTTTCCCTCTATACCACACCTCCTCACTTTCATCATAAGCCGACCATGGGGGACCTTATCAAGCGCCTTACTAAAATCCATGTATATGACATCAACTGCCTTACCTTCATCAACACACTTAGTTACCTCCTCAAAAAATTCTATCAAATTTGTGAGGCATGACTTGCCCTTCACGAATCCGTGCTGACTATCCCGGATTAATCCGCATCTTTCTAAATGGTCGTAAATCCCATCTCTAAGGACCTTTTCCATCAATTTACCAACCACCGAAGTAAGACTATCCGGTCTATAATTACCAGGGTCATTTCTATTCCCTTTCTTAAACAGAGGAACAACATTCGCCATTCTCCAGTCCTCTGGCACCATCCCCGTGGACAGCGAGGACCCAAAGATCAAAGCCAAAGGCTCTGCAATCTCATCCCTTGCCTCCCAAAGAATCCTAGGATACATTTCATCAGGCCCAGGGGACTTATCGACCTTCAGTTTATTCAAAACTGCCAGGACATCCTCCCTCCGAACATCTATTTCCTCCAGCCTATTAGCCTGTAACATTTTCTCTTCCTCAAAAACATGGCCCCTCTCCTTGGTGAACACTGAAGAAAAGTATTCATTCATCACCTCGCCTATCTCTACTGACTCCATACACAAGTTCCCATTACTGTCCTTGACCGGCCCTAACCTCACCCTGGTCATTCTTTTATTCCTCACATAAGAGTAAAAAGCCTTGGGGTTTTCCTTGATCCGACCCGTCAAGGACTTCTCGTGTCCCCTCCTAGCTCTCCTAAGCCCCTTTTTCAGCTCATTCCTTGCTAACTTGTAACCCTCAATCGAGCCATCTGAACCTTGTTTCCTCATCCCTCCATAAGCTTCCCTCTTCCTTTTCACAAGACATTCCACCTCTTTCGTGAACCATGGTTCCCTCACTCGGCCATTTCCTCCCTGCCTGACAGGGACATACCTATCAAGGACATCCAGTATTTGTTCCTTGAAAAAGTTCCACTTTTCATTAGTTCCATTCTCTGACAGTTTCTGTTCCCAACTTATGCCCCCTAATTCTTGCCTAATCGCATCATAATTACCTCTCCCCCAATTGTAAACCTTGCCCTGCCGTACGGCCCTATCCCTCTCCATTGCAATAACAAAAGACACCGAATTGTGGTCACTATCTCCAAAGTGCTCTCCCACAACCAAATCTAACACTTGGCCCGGTTCATTTCCCAGTACCAAATCCAATGTGGCCTCACCTCTTGTCGGCCTATCCACATATTGTGTCAGGAAACCCTCCTGTACACACTGCACAAAAACTGCCCCATCCGAACTATTTGACCTACAAAGGTTCCAATCAATATTTGGAAAGTTAAAGTCCCCCATGACAACTACCCTGTGACCCACACACATATCCACAATCTGCTTAGCAATTTCTTCCTCCACATCTCTATTACTATTTGGGGGCCTATAGTAAACTCCTAACAACGTGATCGCTCCTTTCCTATTTCTAACCTCAGCCCATATTACCTCAGTGTGCAGATCCCCCTCGAAGTGCCTTTCCGCAGCCGTTAAACTATCCTTGATTAACAATGCCACTCCTCCACCTCTTTTACCAGCTTCCCTACACTTAGTGAAACATCTATACCCCGGAACGTCCAACAACCATTCCTGTCCTTGTTCTACCCACGTCTCCGTAATGGCCACAACATCGTAGTCCCAAGTACCAATCCATGCCCCAAGTTCATCTACCTTGTTCCGGATGCTCCTTGCATTGAAGTAGACACACTTCAACCCACCTTCCTGTCTACCGGTACCCACCCTTGACCCTGATACCTTCCCCAATACCTCACCACCCTCACTGACTTCTGGACTACAACTCCTTTTCCCACTCCCCTGACAAATTTGTTTAAATCCCCCTGAAGAGCCGTAACAAATTTCCCTCCTAGGATATTGGTGCCCCTCTGGTTCAGGTGCACCCCGTCCTGTTTGTACAGGTCCCACCTTCCCCAGAATGTGTTCCAATTATCCACGTATCTGAAACCCTCCCTCCTACACCATCCCTGCAACCACATGTTTAACTGCACTCTCTCCCTGTTCCTCAACTCGCTATCACGTGGCACCGGCAACGTACCAGAGATGACCACCTGTTTTGTCTTGGCTCTCAGCTTCCAGCCCAGCTCCAGAAATTCCTGCTTTAAATCCCCGTCCCTTCTCTTACCTATGTCATTGGTACCAATGTGTACCACGACTTGTGACTGTTTCCCCTCCCCCTTCAGAATCCGGAAAACACGGTCTGAGACGTCACGGACCTTGGCATCTGGTAGGCAACATACCATCCGTGAGTCTCTTTTGCTGCCACAGAACCTCCTATCTATCCCTCTAACGAGTCCCCAATAACTATTGCCCTCCCGCTCTGCCCCTTACCCTCCCGAGCCACAGAGACGGACACAGTGCTGGAGATCCTCTCACTGCGGCTCACCACTGGTATGTCATCCCCCTCAACCGTATCCAAAGCGGAATACTTGTTGCTAAGGGGAACGACCACCGGGGATCCCTGCACGGACTGCTTCCTCCCAGCCCCTCTCACCGTCACCCATCTGTTTTCATTCCTCGGAGTAACTGTATTCCGAAAGCTTCTGTCTATGGCCACCTCTGCGTCCCTAATGATCCTAAGTTCATCCAACTCCAGCTCCAGTTCCCTAACACGGTTTTGGAGGAGCTGCAGATGGGTGCACTTCCCACAGGTGTAATCAGCAGGGACACTGTCATCGTCCCTCACCTCAAACACAGTGCAAGAGGAACATAGCACTGCCTGCACACCCATCCCCTCTAGATACCTTGCCAGTACCAGGTAGAAACAGCAAAAATGAATTAAACTCACCCCTGCTCGCCCTTTCTGCCTAAGCCCTGTGAGCCAAAGCCTTATAGCTCACACTCTGCTTCCCACTCACTCCACTGTCCACTCCCGACGCTGCCCGCTGTATACTGCAGCCTACCTTTTATACTTTGTGCGCTTAAAAAACCCTTCCCAGACTCCTTAGCAGCCCACTTCCAGTTTTCACTTTAAACTTAAAATACTACTGCAAAAGTAAAGGCCAAAAAAAAAACACACACTAGCTGACTAATTAAATAAATAAACAATTCAATCAATCTCTCACCAGCACTCCTGCCTCCAATCACTTCCTCTCAGCTTGCTCCAGTGGAACAATGAGGGGGAACCTCCCAGGTAACTGACTTTTAAAGTTAAAATAAAAACCCTTCCCAGACTCCTTAGCAGCCCACTTCCAGTGTTTGATTTGATTTGATTTGATTTATTATTGTCACATGTATTAGCATACAGTGAAAAGTATTGTTTCTTGCACGCTATACAGACAAAGCATACAGTTCATCGAGAAGGAAATGAGAGAGTGCAAAATGTAGTAAGAACATAAGAAATAGGAGCAGGAGTAGGCCATCTAGCCCCCCGAGCCTGCCCCGCCATTCAGTAAGATCATGGCTGATCTGAAGTGGATCAGTTCCACTTACCCGCCTGATCCCTATAACCCCTAATTCCCTTACCGATCAGGAATCCATCGATCCGTGATTTAAACATATTCAACGAGGTAGCCTCCACCACTTCAGTGGGCAGAGAATTCCAGAGATTCACCACCCTCTGAGAGAAGAAGTTCCTCCCCAACTTTTGGGGTGTGGAATGGACTGCCTGCAGTGATAGTGGAGTCAGACACTTTGGGAACATTTAAGCGGTTATTGGATAGGCACATGGAGCACACCAGGATGATATGGAGTGGGATAGCTTGATCTTGGTTTCAGATAAAGCTCGGCACAACATCGTGGGCCGAAGGGCCTGTTCTGTGCTGTACTGTTCTATGTTCTATGTTCAACTCTGTCCTAAACTGACCCCCCTTTATTTTGAGGCTGTGCCCTCCAGTTCTAGAAATCATAGAAATCATAGAAACCCTACAGTGCAGAAGGAGGCCATTCGGCCCATCGAGTCTGCACCGACCACAATCCCACCCCACATATTTACCTGCTAATCCCTCTAACCTACGCATCCCAGGACTCTAAGGGGCAATTTTTAACCTGGCCAATCAACCTAACCCGCACCTCTTTGGACTGTGGGAGGAAACCGGAGCACCTGCAGGAAACCCACGCAGACACGAGGAGAATGTGCAAACTCCACACAGACAGTGACCCGAGCCGGGAATCGAACCCGGGACCCTGGAGCTGTGAAGCAGCAGTGCTAACCACTGTGCTACTGTGCCGCTTTCTAAGTGGAAAGAATCTCTCCACCTCTACCCTATCCAGCCCCTGTCTACATCACAGCCCCTGTGTTACAGTCAGAGCTAGGGTGTAGAGAAAGATCAACTTAATGCAAGGTAAGTCCATTCAAAGGTCTGACAGCAGTAGGAATGAAGCTGTTCTTGAGTTGGTTGGTATGTGACCTCAGACTTTTGTATCTTTTTCCTGATGGAAGAAGGTGGAAGAGAGAATGTCCGGGGTGCGTGGGGTCCTTAATCATGCTGGCTGCTTTGCCGAGGCAGCGGGAAGTGTAGACAGAGTCAATGGATGGGAGGCTGGTTTGCGTGATCGAATGGCTACATTCATGACCTTTTGTAGTTCCTTGCAGTCTTGGGCAGAGCAAGAGACATACCAAGCTGTGATACAACCAGAAAGAATGCTTTCTATGGTGCATCTGTAAAAGTTGCTGAGAGTCGTAGCTGACATGCCAAATCTCCTTAGTCTTCGGAGAAAGTAGAGGCATTGGTGGGCTTTCTTAACTATAGTCTCGGCATGGGGGGACCAGGACAGGTTGTTGGTGATCTGGATACCTAAAAACTTGAAGCTCTCAACCCTTTCTACTTTGTCCCCGTTGATGTGATGTAGACAGGGGCGTTTTCTCCTTTATGCTTACTGAAGTCGATGACAATCTCCTTCGTTTTGTTGACATTTACTTTTCTCTGTGTACCTTGGTATAAAAGGTCAAATATGAGTGTGAAGCCAGCATGTTGTTCCCAGTATAGGATGTGGGAGGTCCTGGAGGCACCTGGCCTCCCGGACATCCACATCTGTGAGGGGTGTGTCGAGCTGCGGTTCCTGAGGGCCCGTGTTAGGGAGCTGGAACTGCAGCTCGAGGATCTTAGGCTGTTAAGGGAGAATGAGGAGGTGATAGACAAGAGCTATCATCAGGTGGTCACACCAGGGCCACGGGTGGAGGCCAAGTGGGTGACGGCCAGGAAGGGTAAAGCACGGGTGATTGAGAGCACCCCGGTGGATGTGCCCCTACACAACAAGTACTCCTGCCTGAGTACTGCTGGGGGGAACAGCCCGCCTGGGGGAAGCAGCAGTGGCCGTGTCTCCGGAGTGGAGTCCGGCCCTGTAACTCAGAGGGCTAAGGAAAAGAGGAGGAAGGCAGTGTTAATCGGGGACTCGACAGTAAGGGTGTCGGACAGGCGTTTTTGCGGAGGCAGGCGGGAGTCTCGGATGGTGGTCTGCCTCCCTGGGGCCGGGATCCAGGATGTCGCTGGTCGACTCCCAGAAATCCTGAGGGGGGAGGGAGAGGAGCCAGAGGTAGCGGTACATATTGGTACCGCTGATGTGGGAAGGAAGGGGGAAGGGGTCATGAAAAGAGAGTATAGGGAATTAGGGAGACAGCTGAGAAGGAGGAAAGCAAAGGTAGTAATCTCAGGATTGCCGCCTGTGCCACGGGAAGGTGAGGGCAGGAATGGAGTGAGGTGGAGGATGAATGTGTGGCTGAGGGACTGGTGCAGGGGGCAGGGATTCAGGTTCCTGGACCATTGGGACCTCTTTAGGGGCAGGTGTGACCTGTACACAAAAAACGGGTGGCACTTGAATCCCAGGGGGACCAATATCCTGGTGGGAAGGTTGGCTAAGGCTACTGGGGAGAGTTTAAACTAGATAGGTTGGGGGGAGGGGATCGAGACGAGGTGACTGGGAGCGAGGAAGTTAGCTCGCAAACAGAGAAGGGTTATAGGCAGTGCAAGACGGAGGATGGACGGGGGATAGAGAAGGGGAGAGCTCAGACCAAAGGATTGAGATGTGTTTACTTTAATGCCAGGAGTATAGTGAATAAAGGGGATGAGCTCAGAGCGTGGATCGATGCCTGGTAGTGTGATGTGGTGGCCATTACGGAGACTTGGATGTCTCAGGGACAGGACTGGATACTCCAGGTGCCGGGATTCAGATGTTTCAGGAAGGATAGGGAGGGAGGCAAGAGAGGGGGTGGAGTGGCACTGCTGATCAGGGATAGTGTCACAGCTGTAGAGAAGGTGTATGCTGTGGAGGGATTGTCTACAGAGTCTCTGTAGACAATCTGTAGAAAGTTCGGAGTGGGAAGGGGTCGATCACTTTGCTGGGAGTTTTCTATAGGCCACCCAATAGTAACAGGGAGGTGGAGGAGCAGATAGGGAAACAGATCCTGGAGAGTTGCAATAATCGTAGGAGTTTTAACAACACCAGGTTAAAGTCCAACAGGTGTATTTGGTAGCAAATACCATTAGCTTTCAGAGCGCTGCTCCTTCGTCAGATGGAGTGGAAATATGCTCTCAAACCAAGTTGCAATAATAGCAGAGTTGCGATAATAGCAGAGTTGTTGTGATGGGAGACTTTAATTTCCCAAACATAGATTGGAATATCCCTCGGGTAAGGGGATTGGATGGGGAGGAGTTCGTTAGGTGTGTTCAGGAGGGTTTCCTGACACAGCATGTGGACAAGCCTACAAGAGGAGAGGCTGTACTTGATCTGATACTGACCAATGAACCTGGACAGGTGTCAGATCTCTCAGTGGGAGAGCATCTTGAGGATAGCGATCATAACTCTATCTCCTTTAAGCATGCATTGGAAAAAGAGAGGATCAGGCAAGCTAGGAAAGCGTTTATATGGAGTAAGGGGAAATATGAAGACATAAGGCAGCAAATTAGAGGAGTAAATTGGAAGGAGGTATTCTCGGGGAAATGTACTGAAGAGAGGTGGCAGTTTTTCAAGGAATGTCTGTCTAGGGTTCTACAGGACAACGTTCCGAGTGTGCACGAAAGCTGTGCGGGACCTAGTCGAGAAGAAAAGGAAAGCGTACAAAAGGCTCAGAGAGCTTGGCGAAGATAGGGATCTAGATGAGTATACGGCTTGTAGGAAGGGACTAAAGAAGGAAATTAGGAGAGCCAGAAGGGGTCACGAGAAGGCCTTGGCAGGTAGGATTAAGGGAAACCCAAAGGCATTCTATAAATATGTGAAGTCCAAAAGGATGAGACGTGAAGGAATGGGGCCTATAAAAGGTGAAGGCGGGAAAATCTGTACGGAACCAGTCGAAATGGCAGAAGTGCTTAATGAGTATTTTGCCTCGGTTTTCACAGAGGAGAAGGACCTGGGTGGATATACTGCGGGCTTGCGGTGGACTAAAAACATTGAGTATGTGGACTTTAACAAAGAGGTTGTGCTGGAATCTTTCAATGGCATCAAGATAGATAAGTCGCTGGGTCCAGATGGGATGTACCCCAGGTTATGGTGGGAGGCGAGGGAAGAGATTGCAGAGCCTCTGGCGATGATCTTTGCATCGTTGATGGAGACGGGAGAGGTGCCGGAGGATTGGAGGATTGCGGATGTGGTTCCTATTTTCAAGAAGGGGAATAGGGATAGCCCAGGAAATTACCGACTGGTGAGTCTAACCTCAGTGCTTGGTAAGCTGATGGAGAAGATCCTGAGGGACAAGATTTATGAGCATTTAGAGAGGTTTAGTATGCTCAAGAATACTCAGCATAGCTTTGTCAAAGGCAGATCGTGCCTTACAAGCCTGGTGGAGTTCTTCGAAAATGTGACTAAACACATTGACGAAGGGAAAGCGGTAGATGTGGTTTACATGGACTTCAGCAAGGCGTTCGATAAGGCCCCCTATGCAAGGCTTCTAGAAAAAGTGAGAGGGCATGGGATCTAAGGGGCTGCTGCCCTGTGGATCCAGAACTGGCTTGCCCAAAGGAGACAGAGAGTGGGTATAGATGGGTCTTTTTCTAAATGGAGGTCGGTCACCAGTGGTGTGCCCCAGGGATCTGTTTTGGGACTCTTGCTGTTTTCATTTTCATAAATGACCTGGATGAGGAAGTGGAGGGATGGGTTGGTAAGTTTGCCGACGACACGAAGGTTGGTGGGGTTGTGGATAGTCTGGAGGGATGTCAGAAGTTACAGAGGGACATAGATAGGATGCAAGACTGGGCGGAGAAGTGGCAGATGGACTTCAACACAGATAAATGCGTCGTGGTCCATTTTGGCAGGTCAAATGGGATGAAGGAGTACAATATAAAGGGAAAGACTCTTAGTACTGTAGAGGATCAGAAGGACCTTGGGGTCCGGGTCCATAGGACTTTAAAATCGGCCCCGCAGGTGGAGGAGGTGGTTAAGAAGTCATATGGTGTGCTGGCCTTTATCAATCGAGGGATTGAGTTTAGGAGTCCAGGGATAATGATGCAGCTATATAAGACCCTCGTCAGACCCCACTTGGAGTACTGTGCTCAGTTCTGGTCGCCTCATTACAGGAAGGATGTGGAAAAGATTGAAAGGGTGCAGAGGAGATTTACAAGGATGTTGCCTGGATTGAGTGGCATGCCTTATGAGGATAGGCTGAGGGAGCTCGGTCTTTTCTCCTTGGAGAGACGTAGGATGAGAGGAGACCTAATAGAGGTATATAAGATGTTGAGAGGCATAGATCGGGTGGACTCTCAGAGGCTTTTTCCCAGGGTGGAAATGTCTGCTACGAGAGGACACAGGTTTAAGGTGCTGGGGGGTAGGTACAGGGGAAATGTTCGGGGGAAGTTTTTCACACAGAGGGTGGTGGGCGAGTGGAATCAGCTGCCATCAGTGTTGGTGGAGGCAAACTCAATAGGGTCTTTTAAGAGGCTCCTGGATGAGTACATGGGACTTAATAGGATGGAGGGTTATAGGTAGGCCTAAAAGGTAGGGATATGTTCGGCACAACTTGTGGGGCCGAAGGGCCTATTTTGTGCTGTAGTGTTTCTACGTTTCTATGTTTCTTGAGGGAGAGATTATTGTTGCTGCACCAGATTCTCTATCTCATTTCTGTACTCTGTCTCATCATTGTTTGAGATCCAATCCACTACTGTGGTGCCGTCAGCAAACTTGAAAATCAAATTGGAGCGGAAATGGCCACAGTCATAGGTGCATAAGGAGTATAGTAGCGGGCTGAGCACACAGTCTTGTGGGGCACCGGTGTTGAGGATAGTTATGGAGGAGGTGTTGTTGCCTATCCTTACTGATTGTGATCTGTGGGTTAGGAAGTTTGGGATGCAGTTGCAGAGGGAGGTGCTGAGGCCCAGGCCATGGAGTTTGGAGATGAGTTTCATGGGAATAATGGTGTTGAAGGCTGAGCTGTAGTCAATAAATAGGAGTCTGACACAGGTGTCCTTGTTATCTACGTGTTCCAGGGTTGAGTGCAGGGCCAGGGAGATGGTGTCTGCTGTGGACCTGTTGCGGCGATAGGCAAACTGTAGTGAATCCAGGTAGTCCTGGAGGCTGGCATTGATTGGTGCCATGACTAGCCTTTCGAAGCACTTCATATTGATGGTTGTCAGAGCCAGCGGCCGATAGTCATTAAGGCACGCTGCTTGGTTTTGTTTAGGCACCAGGATGATCGTCATCTTCTTAAAGCAGATAGGGACCTCAGATTGTTGTAAAGAGAGGTTGAAGATGTCTGTGAATACTCCCGCCAGCACAGGATCTGAGTGCTCGTCCAGATACCCCTTCCGGCCAGTCACTTTCCATAGGTTGACCTTCGAGAAAGCTGCTCTGACATCTGCAATGGTGACCCCAGATACAGGTTCATTCAGGGCTTCCAGGGTGGAGGGCATGTTCTCGCTGACCTCTTGTTCAAAACGGGCGTGGAATGCATTGAGCTCATCAGGGAGGGGTGCATTCGAGCCGGCGATTTTACATGCTTTCATCTTGTAGCCTGTTATGTCTTGCAGACCTTGCCCTAGTCGGCGGGGGTTGGTGTGGCTAGCCTGGGACTCTAGCTTGGTCCGGTACTGTCTTTTGGCATCTTTGATGGATCTCCTTTAATCGTATCTGTTGTCCTCTCATTGAATCCAGGAACTCCAGCACGGATCATCGACGCGGATGCCGTCATCTCGCGCGAGAGCACCGTCCACCAGGTACACGGTACATACTCTTGCAACTCGGCCAACGTTGTCTACCTGATACGCTGCAAGAAAGGATGTCCGAGGCATGGTACATTGGGGAAACCATGCAGACGCTGCAACAACGGATGGGTGAGCACCGCTCAGCAATCACCAGGCAAGACTGTTCTCTTCCTGTTGGGGAGCACTTCAGCGGTCACGGGCATTCAGCCTCTGATCTCCGGGTAAGCGTTCTCCAAGGCGGCCTTCACGACACACGACAGCGCTGAGTCGCTGAGCAGAGACTGATAGCCAAGTTCCACACACGAGGACGGCCTCAACCGGGATATTGGGTTCATGTCTCACTATCTGTAACCCCCACAACTTGCCTGGATGTGCAAAATCTCACTAGCTGTCCTGTCTGGAGACAATACACATCTCTTTAACCTGTGCTTAATGCTCCCTCCACTCACATTGTCTGTATCTTTAAGACTTGATTAGCTGTAAAGACTCACATTCCAACCATTATTCATGTAAATTGAGTTTGTGTCTTTGTGCCCTGTTTGTGATCTGAACTCCCACCCACCTGACGAATGAACAGCCTGTTCCGAAAGCTAGTGGCGTTTGCTACCAAATAAACCTGTTGGACCTTAATCTGGTGTTGTGAGACTTCTTACTGTGTTGTCCCAATTTAAACAGGGAAGATGTAGAGTGCTCACATGATGATGCGACTACAGAAAGGGCCACATGACGGGAGCGTGGGAGCTCTCCTCAGACTGCTGACAGAGTTCAAGCATGAAACAATTGATCAGCTAGTGAATAATGTGTTGTTTGTTACATGTCCTTGTTGTTGGTGTTTGGGAACACAGCACTTCTTTAGGTGTGGGGGAGGTTGATGTTGATGGAGACAGCCAGACAAGGTAAGAAAATGAGACGCCCAATGGGTTCTGTCAGTACTGTCCATGTTACAAATCAGAACCCACCACAGGCCAGCATGAGGCCCAACATGATGCAAACTCACTGCTGACTTTACCTCCCGCAAGGTGGCACAGTGGTTAGCACTGCTGCCTCACAGCACCAGGGACCCGGGTTCGATTCCCAGCTTGGGTCACTGCCTGTGTGGAGTCTGCATGGTCTCCCTGTGTCTATATGGGTTTCCTTCGGGTGCTCCCGCAGTCCGAAAAACGTGCTGGTTAGGGTGCATTGGCCATGCTAAATTCTCCCTCAGTGTACCTGAACAGGCGCTGGAATGTGGCGACTAGGGGATTTTCACAGTAACTTCATTGCAGTATTAATATAAACCTACTTGTGACACTAATTAATAAGTGAATTTTAAACTCTGCATCTCAACGCCCCATCAGGAAATTCAGATTTCACATCCTGCCTAATTCAGTCATTCCACACTTCCTGCTCTTCCAGGTTCCATAAAATCCCCTTCCTTCTCATGTCTCATATGGAGCTTTAATGTCCTCACAGGGGCCTCTCTTTGCACAACACCACTGGTTTAACAGGAAGTTACGGACAGTTTTCTGTGGATTTGTATCAGTTGTGAGGCCGCTAAAGGCTGCCAAAAATTACATTACTATTTATGACCGAAGCCTTTTAAGCCACACCAACTTACGGATAGGAGAAAGATCTGGCTTTTGTATCAAGTTGGGTTAGAACAATACATATCCATTCATACAGTTTTGCTTTTAAGATTTTCATTTGTGGGCAACATTGATTGACAATCCCTGCATTCTTGAAGAATGAATGACTGGAGTCACAGGGCAGTTGGGACTGATAGAATAAGAGCTGGGTTTTAAACAACAATCCAGCAACTTCCAGGATCTGATCCCAGAACACTGAATTCAATGTCACAACCAGGCATGAGATATAAACTTATGACCTTTGGGTTCAAAGTCTAATATCACAGTGACTACACTATTCTACCCAACCTGTTCCTTTCTACAAGAATGTGAATCATTCGCTGATGTAAGACATGTCCGCACATTACAGATTTTGTGTCTAGCCAAGCCACTAAATGCTGAGCTAAGAGTAATTGCTACTTTCATGAAGTTACTTCTCAAACCAACGTTGTGAGAACATGTCCAACAAAGAAAGACTTGGATTACAGTATTTTGTGTAAACTCAGGGGCATTCAGCCCGACAGCTCCATACTGGTCTTCATGCTCCACACCGGTCTCCTCCCAGCCTAATTAATCTCTCTCAGTTTGTCCTTCAATTCCTTTCTCTTCCCCTTTTTTTGATCCAAGTTACTCACCCCATCAACAAAACTACTCCTTGTTCTTTTTCTTATTCTTTCTAAGGGTAGTAAGGGCCGCTGGCAAGGCCTGTGTTACCCATTCCTAACCGTCTGGTGGTGGTGCTGAGCTGCCTTCTTGAATTGCACCAGTCATAGAAATCATAGAAACCCTACAGTGCAGAAGGAGGCCATTCAGCCCATCGAATCTGCACCGACCACGATCCCACCCAGACCCTATCCCTGTAACCCCACATATTTACCCAGCTAATCCCTCTAACCTAGGCATCCCAGGGGCAATTTAGCATGGCCAATGCACCTAACCCACACATCTTTGGACTGCGGGAGGAAACCGGAGCACCCGGAGTAAACCCACGCAGACACATGGAGAACGTGCAAACTCCACACAGACAGTGACCAAAGCCGAGAATTGAACCCGGGTCCCTGGAGCTGTGAGGCAACAGTGCTAACCACTATGCCACCGTGCCACCCCAACTAAAGAAATTCGGGGATATGAGATAGGGCAGGAAAGTGGATTTGATGTAGAGGATGAACCATGATATTAAATGGCGGGTCAGGCACCAGCTCATTGCTGTGCTGTTCCAGGGTCCCATTCAGGTGAATCCCAGTCTATCTGACCCGGTGCAAATACACCCACAGTGCTGTTAGCGAGGATTTTACTCCTGCGACATTGAAGTCATGAGTCAGATATGAAGTGAGGAAAACCCTCACTGATGAAGAGTTTTGGGAACCATGGAATTCTCCCATGCTCCTGCCAGCGGGTTCAATGGCCTAACAATCATGCTGGCGTGAATTTTCCGCATAATCTTCCATTGGTGCCTGCCATGACAGATTGAGAACCTGCTGGAGGCCGGTGTGAATCTTATTTGCATTCCGTTAAGAGGGTGCAGATGAAGGTCCGACCATCCATCCCCGATTCTTCCCGGAGTCAGTGAGAAAACACGTCTGGGTGAAATTTGGAATGTTTGGAACAAAATGGCATGCAGATATCGGGACTCACCTGAACAGGACCCTGGAACAGCACAGCAGTGAGCAGGAGTCTGACCCACCATTTAATATCATGGTTCATCCTCTGCATCAAATCCACTTCCCTGCCCTATCTCATATCCCCTAATTTCTTTAGTTCCCGTTAATCTATTGATTTCATTCTTGCATATACTCAAATCCAAAGATTCTCAAACCATCAGAGAAGTATTTTCTCTTTATCTCAGTCCTAAATGGCTGGGCCCTTACCCAGATAGACCTCTTTACTCCTTATACTGAAAATCTTTGGAACAAAAGCTAACATACCTTCCTAATTGTTTGCCCTACCAGCATGTTAACTTTCTACACTGATCAACCTGGCACTGAATTATTGCAGCATTAGCATTCTCTACCCACTGCAGGTGTTAAGCCTGAACTGTATCTGAGTTCAGATTAAACATGATTGCAAAGCTTGGTTTATCTTACAGGAAATACACAACCAAACACAACTAAGTTTTCATGGCAAGATCAATGAGTGGCGTTTCTTTTATGAAAAGCTGTAATGTAAAGTTGCTCACTTTCAATCAAGTGATTCTAAAGCTAAGTTTCCCTGAAGTTGCGATGTCAATTCCAGGAAGGATTCAGCAGAATGGGTACCAGGGTTATATGGCGGAGGTTCCCAAACTGGGGACACAAGCTCTGAGGCAACAGCAGTGACAGTCAAGTGGAGGCTCTGGCGGGACAGTCCTGGGATTGGCGCTGAGGCTCCATTACATGCATAGCACCAAGGTCTTCAAAGCCATTGGTCACCGCTCAACAACACCTTTCACCCACCCCACTACTCTCCTTACTCCCACCTCACCCCTCACATCCCCACCCTGCCTCACTCTGGGGTAGCACCACTTTTCAAGCAAAATTATATCACAGTGGGAAGAATTTGGAGTATTGTTACAAGATTGGATTATCAGGCCAAATTGCACCAAATTAACTTGTATTCTCTCACAGAAGATTAAGGGAATCTTGTTGAAGATTAATCTTAGAGAAATTTGAGGGGTGATCTGATTGAAGTGTTAAAGATGATTAAGGAGTGGGTAGGAAGATAGACAGAAACTATTTCTACTTGTAGAGGAGTCCAAAACAAGGGGGTGGGGGCAACATTAAAATGACAGGTTCAGGGTCACGAACACTTCTTCACACAAAGAGTAGTGGACATCAGGAACACTTTCCTCCAAATAGCTGTTGAAACTAGGGTTGGAATCTTCTGAAGCTTCTGGGAGTGGGGAATGAGGAGGGAGAGGCACTTAACTGTATGGGAGGTCAAATTCAGCTTTACCAGAGCTGGATGCAACTAAATTGGTGACAGATTGACATTGATCGAGTTTCATGATAGCAAACATCTGGAACCTCTTTTTAATCCTTCTGCACATCATGCATGTTCACTGGTAGGTAACTAAACATGTACTTTTCTGATTAAATAATCAACGAATGAGGAACTGGTGCCTTCAGAATTCACTTCTGCAGCAGATGAGGTAGACTTCTTTGTGGATTTTCAGTGAATAGGAGTTTCCGTTGCGGGTATGGAGAGCTTGGTTCAATGACTACATTAATGATTTGGATGAGAATTTAGGAAGAATGGTTAGTAAGTTTGCAGATGACACCAAGATTGGTGGCATAGTGGACAGCGAAGAAGGTTATCTAAGATTGCAACGGGATCTTGATCAATTGGGCCAGTGGGCTGACGAATGGCAGATAGAGTTTAATTTAGATAAATTCGAGGTGATGCATTTTGGTCGATCGAACCAGGGCAGGACTTACTCGGTTAAGCATAGAGTCATAGAGGTTTAAGCATGGAAACAGGCCCTTCGGCCCAACTTGTCCATGCCGCCCTTTTTTCAAACCCCTAAGCTAATCCCAATTGCCCACATTTGGCCCATATCCCTCTATACACATCTTACCCATGTAACTATCTAAATGCTTTTTAAAAGACAAAATTGTACCCGCTTCTACTACTACCTCTGGCAGCTTGTTCCAGACACTCACCACCCTCTGTGTGAAAAAATTGCCCCTCTGGACACTTTTGTATCTCTCCCCTCTCACCTTAAACCTATGCCCTCTAGTTTTAGACTCCCCTACCTTTGGGAAAAGATATTGACAATCTAGCTGATCTGTGCCCCTCATTATTTTATAGACCTCTAAAAGATCACCCCTCAGCCTCCTACGCTCCAGAGAAAAAAGTCCCAGTCTATTTGGCCTCTCCTTATAACTCAAACCATCAAGTCCCGGTAGCATCCTTGCAAATCTTTTCTGCACTCTTTCTAGCTTAATAATATCCTTTCTATAATAGGATGACCAGAGCTGCACACAGAATTCCAAGTGTGGCCTTACCAATGTCTTGTACAACTTCAACCAGACATCCCAACTCCTGTATTCAATGTTCTGACCAATGAAACCAAGCATGCCGAATGTCTTCTTCATCACTCTGTCCACCTGTGACTCCACTTTCAAGGAGCTATGAACATGTACCCCCAGATCTCTTTGTTCTGTAACTCTCCCCAAAGCCCTACCATTAACTGAGTAAGTCCTGCCCTGGTTCAATCTACCAAAATGCATTACCTCGCATTTGTCTAAATTAAACTCCATCTGCCATTCGTCAGCCCACTGGCCCAATTGGTCAAGATCCTGTTGCAATTGGAGATAACTTTCTTCACTGTCCACTATGCCACCAATCTTGGTATCATCTGTAAACTTACTAACCATGCCTCCTATATTCTCATCCAAATCATTAATATAAATGACAAATAACAGTGGACCCAGCACTGATATCACAGCTGTACTCCGGTAGGACACCTCAGAGGGCTCATACAGCGAGGCAATATGGGTAGAGCTCAGGAATAGGAAAGGTGTAGTCACAATGTTGGGGGTTTACTATAGGCCACCCAACTGCCAGCGGGAGATTGAGGAACAGATGTGTAGGCAGATTTTGGCAAGGTGTAAAAGTAACAGGGTTGTTGTGGTGGGAGATTTTAATTTCCCCTATATTGAATGGGACTCATTTAGTGCTGGGGGCGTGGATGGGGCAGAGTTTGTAAGGAGCATCCGGGAGGGCTTCTTGAAACAGTATGTAGATAGTCCAACTAGGGAAGGGGCCATACTGGACCTGGTATTTGTCAAAGCTAGGAGGCTGGGAACACACAAAGGAAAATAGAAAGAAACTTAAGCAAGGAGTAAGAAGGGCTAAAAGGGGTCATGAAAAATCATTGACCAGCAGGATTAAGGAAAATCCCAAGGCTTTTTACACATATATAAAGAGCAAGAGGGTAGCTAGGGAAAGAGTTGGCCCACTCAAGGACAGGGGAGGGAATCTATGCGTAGAGCCAGAGGAAATGGGCGAGGTATTAAATGAGCACTTTGTGTCAGTATTCACCAAAGAGAAGGACTTGGTGGATGATGAGTCTGGGAAAGGATGTGAAGATAGTTTGAGTCATGTTGAGATCAAAAAGGAGGAGGTATTGGGTTCTTGAGAAACATTAAGGTAGACAAGTCTCCAGGGCCTGATGGGATATACCCCAGAATACTGAGAGAGGCAAGGGAGGAAATTGCTGGGGCCTCGAGAGAAATCTTTGTATCCTCACTGGCTACAGGGGAGGTCCTAGAGGATTGGAGAATAGCCAATGTTGTTCCTTTGTTTAGGAAGGATAGCAAGAATAATCCAGGTAATTACAGGCCGGTGAGCCTTACATCAGTGGTAGGGAAATTATTGGAGAGGATTCTTCGAGACAGGATTTATTCTCACTTGGAAATAAGTGGACGTATTAGTGAGAGGCAACATGGTTTTGTGAAGGGGAGGTCGTGTCTCACGAACCTGATCGGGTTTTTCAAGGAAGTGACGAAGATGATTGATGAGGGTCGGGCAGTGGATGTTGTCTACATGGACTTCAGTAAGGCCTTTGACAAGGTCCCTCATGGCAGACTGGTGCAGAAGGTGAAGTCGCATGGGATCAGAGGTGAGCTGGCAAGGTGGATACAAAACTGGCTTGGTCAAAGAAGACAGAGGGTAGCAGTGGAAGGGTGCGTTTCTGAATGGAGGGCTGTGACAAGTGATGTTCCTCAGGGATCAGTGCTGGGACCTTTGCAGTTTGTAATATATATAAATGATTTGGAGGAAAATGTAACTGGATTGATTAGCAAGTTTGCGGATGACACAAAGGTTGGTGGATTTGCGGATAACGATGAGGACCATCAGAGGATACAGCAGGATATAGATCAGTTGGAGACTTGGGTGGAGAGATGGCAGATGGAGTTTAATCCAGACAAATGTGAGGTAATGCATTTTGGAAGGTCTAATACAGATAGGAAATACACAGTAAATGGCAGAACCCTTAATGGTATTGATAGGCAAAGGGATCTGGGTGTACAGGTACACAGGTCACTGAAAGTGGCAATGCAGGTGGAGAAGGTAGTCAAGAAGGCACATGGCATGCTTGCCTTCATCAGCCAGGGTATTGAGTTTAAAAATTGGCAAGTCATTTTGCAGCTTTATAGAACCTTAGTTCGGCCGCACTTGGAATATAGTGTTCAATTCTGGTCGCCACACTACCAGAAGGATGTGGAGGCTTTGGAGAGGGTACAGAAAAGATTTACCAGGATGTTGCTTGGTATGGACAGCATTAGCTATAAGGAGAGGTTGGACAAACTTGGTTTGTTCTCACTAGAGCGACAGAGGTTGAGGGGAGACCTGATAGAAGTCTACAATATTATGAGAGGCATGGACAGAGTGGATAGTCAGAAGCTTTTTCCCAGGGTGGAAGAGTCAATTACTACGGGGCATAGGTTTAAGGTGCAAGTGGCAAGTTTTAAAGGAGATTTACGAGGCAGATGTTTTACACAGAGGGTGGTGGGTGCCTGGAACCCATTGCCGGGGGAGGTAGTGGAAGCGGATACAGTAGTGACTTTTAAGGGGCGTCTTGGCAAATACATGAATAGCATGGGAATAGAGGGATATGGTCCCCGGAAAGATAGGAGGTTTTAGTTAAGTCGGGCAGCATGGTCGGTGCAGGCTTGGAGGGCTGAAGGGCCTGTTCCTGTGCTGTAATTTTCTTTGTTCTTTGTTCTTTGATCCCTGAGGCACACCGCTGGTCACAGGCCTCCAGGTTGAAAAACAACCCTCTACAACCACACTCTGGCTTCTGTCAAGAAGCCAATTTTGTATCCATTTAGATACTTCACGCTGGATCCCATGAGATTTAACCTCATGCAACAACCTACCATGCAGTACCTTGTCAAAGGCCTTGCTAAAGTCCATGTAGACAACATCAACTGCACTGCCCTCATCTACCTTCTTGGTTACCCCTTCAAAAAACTCAATCAAATTTGTGAGACATGATTTTCCACTCACAAAGCCATGCTGACTGTCCCTAATCAGTCCTTGCATCTCTAAATGCCTGTAGATCCTGTCTCTCAAAATACCTTCCAACAACTTATCCACCACAGATGTGAGGCTTACTGGCCTCTTATTCCCAGGTTTTTCCCGACAGCCCTTTTTAAATAAAGACACAACATTTGCCACTCTCCAATCTTCAGGCACCTCACCCATGGCAATTGATGATTCAAATATCTCGGCTCGGGGACCCGCAATTTCCTCCCTCGCCTCCCACAATGTCCTGGGATACACTTCATTAGGTCCCGGGGATTTATCTACTTTGATGCGCTTTCAGACTTCCAAAACCTTCTTCTCTGTAATACGTACACTCCTCAAGACATCACTATTTATTTCCCCAAATTCCCTATCATCCATGCTTTTCTCAATTGTAAATGCTGATGAGAAATATTCATTTAGGATCTCACCCATCTCTTGTGGATCCGCACATAGATGACCTTGTTGATCCTTAAGAGGCCCTACTCTCTCCCTTGTTCCTCTTTTGCCCTTTATGTATTTGCAGAAGCTCTTTGGATTCTCCTTTGCCTTATCTGCCAAAACAATCTCGTGTCCCCTTTTTGCCCTCCTGATTTCTCGCTTAACTCTACTCCTGCACCCCCTATACTCTTCAAGGGATCCTCTTGATCTCAGCTGCCTATGCATGTCATGTGCCTCTTTCTTCTTCTTGACTGGGGCCACAATATCCCGAGTCATCCAGGGTTCCATACTACTGCCAGCCTTGCTCTTCACTCTAAGAAATCATAGAAATCATAGAAACCCTACAGTGCAGAAGGAGGCCATTCGGCCCATCGAGTCTGCACCGACCACAATCCCACCCAGACTCTACCCCCACATATTTACCCGCTAATCTACGCATCTCAGGGGCAATTTTTAACCTGGCCAATCAACCTAACCCGCACATCTTTGGACTGTGGGAGGAAACCGGAGCACCCGGAGGAAACCCACGCAGACACGAGGAGAACGTGCAAACTCCACACAGACAGTGACCCAAGCCGGGAATCGAACCCGGGACCCTGGAGCTGTGAAGCAGCAGTGCTAACCACTGTGCTACCGTGCCGCGGAATGTGTTTACCCTGAACCCTGGTTAACACACTTTTGAAAGCCTGCCACTTACCAGATGTCCCTTTGCCTTCCCACAGACTCTCCCAATTAACTTCATAGAATCATAGAAACCCTACAGTGCAGAAGGAGGCCATTCGGCCCATCGAGTCTGCACCGACCACAATCCCACCCAGGCCCTACCCCCACATATTTTACCCACTAATCTACGCATCCCAGGATTCTAAGGGGCAATTTTTAACCTGGCCAATCAACCTAACCTGCACATCTTTGGATGTGGGAGGAAACCGGAGCACCCGGAGGAAACCCACGCAGACACGAGGAGAATGTGCAAACTCCACACAGACAGTGACCCGAGCCGGGAATCGAACCCGGGACCCTGGAGCTGTGAAGCAGCAGTGCTAACCACTGTGCTACCGTGCCGCCCCGTTACACCCCGTTACACACCGTTACACACACCCCTCACACCGTTACACACACCCCTCACACCGTTACACACACCCCTCACACCGTTACACTTTTGAATGTTCCTGCCTGATACCATCAAAATTGGCCTTGCCCCAATTTAGAATTTTAACTTTTGGGACAGACCTATCATTCTCCATAGCTATCTTAAAACTAATAGAATTATGGTCACTGGTCCCAAAGTGATCCCTCACTGAGACTGAGTAGTGGTTAGTGGTTATTTATCAAAATTCGTTGGATTCTGGGGAAGTGCCGGCGGATTGGAAAACGGCTAATGTTACGCCGCTGTTTAAAAAAGGAAATAGACAAAAGGCGGGTAACTACAGGCCGGTTAGCTTAACGTCTGTAGTTGGGAAAATGCTGGAATCCATCATTAAAGAAGAAATAGCAGGCCATCTGGATAAGAATGGTTCGATTAAGCAGATGCAGCATGGATTCATGAGGGGAAAGTCGTGCTTGATGAACTTGTTGGATATTTATGAAGATGTGACTAGTACGGTTGACGGAGGGAACCGGTGGATGCAGTGTTTTTGGATTTCCAAAAGGCGTTTTGATAAGGTGCCTCACAAAAGGTTGCTGAAGAAGATTGGGTCACACGGAGTTGGGGTCGGGTGTTAGCATGGATTGGGAATTGGCTATCCAACAGGAAGCAGAGAGTCGGAATAAATGGGTGCTTTTCTGGTTGGCAGATGGTAACTAGTGGTGTGCCGCAGGGATCGGTACTGGGGCCTCAACTATTTACCATTTATATAGACGATCTGGAGGAGGGGACTGAGTGTAGGGTAACAAAGTTTGCAGACGACATAAAGATAAGTGGAAAAGTGAATCGTGTGGAGGGCGTAGAAGGTCTGCAGAGAGATTTGGACAGGCTGAGTGAGTGGGCGAGGATCTGGCAGATGGAGTATAACGTTGACAAATGCGAGGTTATTCACTTTGGAGGAAATAATAGCAAATTGGATTATTATCTAAATGGAAAAAAATTACAACATGCTACTATGCAAAGGGACCTGGGGGTCCTTGTGCATGAGACGCAAAAACCCAGTCTGCAGGTGCAACAGGTGATCAAGAAGGCAAATGGGATGTTGGCCTATATCGCAAGGGGGATAGAATATAAAAGCAGAGATGTCTTGCTGCATCTGTACAGGGCATTAGTGAGGCCGCAGCTGGAATACTGTGTGCAGTATTGGTCCCCTTATTTGCGGAAGGATATACTGGCCTTGGAGGAAGTGCAGAGAAGGTTCACCAGGTTGATACCAGAGATGAGGGGTGTTGATTATGAGGAGAGACTGAACAGATTGGGTTTGTACTCGTTGGAATTTAGAAGGCTGAGGGGGGATCTTATAGAGACCTATAAGATAATGAAGGGGCTGGACAGGGTAGAGGTGGAGAGATTCTTTCCACTTAGAAAGGAAGCTAGAACTAGAGGGCACAGCCTCAAAAGAAAGGGGAGTTTAGGACAGAGTTGAGGAGGAACTTCTCCTCTCAGAGGGTGGTGAATCTCTGGAATTCTCTGCCCACTGAAGTGGTGGAGGCTACCTCGTTGAATATGTTTAAATCATGGATAGATGGATTCCTGATTGATAAGGGAATTAGGGGTTATAGGGATCAGGCGGGTAAGTGGAACTGATCCACTTCAGATCAGCCATGATCTTATTGAATGGCGGGGCAGGCTCGAGGGGCTAGACGGCCTACTCCTGCTCCTATTTCTTATGTTCTTATGTTCTTACCTGCCCTTCTTTATTTCCAAAAGGAGGTCAAGTTTTGTCCCCTCTCTAGTCGGGTCATCCACATACTGAATGAGAAATTCCTCCTGAATACACTCAACAAATTTCTCTCCATCCAACCCTCTAATACTATGGCTGTCCCAGTCAATGTTGGGAAAGTTAGAATCTCCAACTATTACCACCCTATTTTTCTTGGAGCTATCTGTAATCTCCTTACATATTTGCTTCTCAATTTCCCGCCGACTAAGTAGGGCGCTGGGGAGAGTTACGGAACAAAGAGATCTAGGGGTACAGATTCATAGCTCCTTGAAAGTGGAGGCACAGGTGGACAGAGTGGTGAAGAAGCTTTTCGGCATGCTTGGTTTCATTGGTCAGAACATTCATTAGTCCCAACAAGGAGTTGGGACGTCTTGTTGAAGTTGTACAAGACATTGGTAAGGCCATATTTGGAATACTGTGTGCAGTTCAGGTCACCCTATTATAGAAAGGATATTATTAAACTAGAAAGACTGCAGAAAAGATTTACTAGGGTGCTACCAGGACTTGATGGTTTGAGTTATAAGGAGAGGCTGGATCGACTGGGACTTTTTTCTCTGGAGTGTAGGAGGCTGAGGGGTGATCTTATAGAGGTCTATAAAATAATGAGGGGCATAGATCAGTTAGATAGTCAATATCTTTTCCCAAAGGTAGAGGGCATAGGTTTAAGGTGAGAGGGGAGAGATACAAAATGATCCTGAGGGACAATTTTTTCACACAGAGGGTGGTGAGTGTCTGGAACAAGCTGCCAGAGTTAGTAGTAGAGGGGGGTACAATTTTGTCTTTGAAAAAGCGTTTAGACAGTTACATGGGTAGATGGGTATAGAGGGATATGGGCCAAACGTGGGCAATTGGACTAGCTTAGGGGTTAAAAAAAAGGGGCGGCATAGACAAATTGGGCCGAAGGGCCTGTTTCCATGCTGTTAACCTCTATGACTCTATGACTGGAGAGGAGGAATTAATGACTGAGATTGGGTTGTGGCAGTCAATGGTGAACAGGACATGACTGACCAAGGGAGAGAGAGCAAGGGAGGAAGGGAGGGAGGTGGCAGGTGCAGAAGAGGTAGCAGTAGTTCCAAGGATCCAAGGGAGGCAGGTAGAGAGTGGGGTGGCAGCAGTTGCAGTTACCAAAACCTCCTCTCGAACAGGGAGGTTAATGCTTCAGACTTGCAGGGAATGAATGCTCTTCAGGGTGCAATTCAAAAATGGCACCTGGACCTTTGATAACGGTGGCGGTGTTGAGCGGTCTGTCCCACCACATGATTTGCTGAATTCCTCACATGTGAATATTTAATTGGCTGGCTATTGTTTGATCACACACGGTCAGTCTTACTGCCCACAAATCAAAATGCTACACACTGTTGATGCTGCCGCCAACAATCTGACTGCTACCGGAAAATTCCACACACGCTTGCCGTCAAATAGAAATTTTGAAAGCGTGATTGACAGATTTTTGTTTGGTAAGGATATTAAGGGTTATGGAAAGGAGGCAGCTGCATGGAGTTGAGCTCAGCCATGGGCTTGCTGATTGGTGGAACAGATTTGGGAGGCCAAATGGCTTCCTATGGTTCTTTGAATGTATTGTTAACAGCCATGCAAATCCAATCAAAGCATCATTTCCAGTTCCGTTTTTATTTCATGTTTTTCATCTTCGTCCAATAAAATAAAGTCTGATTTTGAAATGGTAATGCACTTTTACTGATTGTAAATAAATGATAAAGAGTGAAAATGCACAATATGTTTTTTTCAGCATAGTGGCCATAAATGATTCACCTAAACTTTGTCTGAAGTGTGAACAGTGCAATGTTTATTTCTATTCAGTAATTTGCTCCACAAGCGCGGGAACATTTGCCAATGTACTAGTTCATTGAAGGTGCAGTATTCAATTCTACCAGTTCATTCCCCTCCAAGCTTTCACCATCAAGAAAGTGATCAGTAAATAATTGATCAGAAAGTACCCACATCGGAAGGAAGAACTAAACAAAAATATTAGGGGTGATTATCCCCCAAAAATTCTAAGGCTGGAATTTTACCTCCTCACCTGCCCGATTCCGGGGCGGGCAAGGCTTGCAGAATGGAAATTTCCGTTGGCCTCCGGCGGGATTTTATGATCTCGCCCAAACGAGGTCGTAAAATCCCGACATAAGTGTTGAATTCACGTAAAAACTGGAATAAATCCCGCTGTTTTTTTTCAGCTGGATTTTCAAAATGAAGCTCCCACACTCTGTGCACTGCAGAGTGCTCAGGCGTAAATCTCACGAAAATTCAGGGGGCAGAGTCCATTCCCGCTGGAGAGGCTGGAAGCATAGCGCTGAGCGGACCACTGTGAATGCACCGATCTGTCAGCGCTGAGATCGACGCATGCGCAGTAGCCCCACACTGCCGGCCTCCTGATCGCTGGCCAGCCCCGCAATCTCTCATCGCTGGCGCTCTGATTCCCCCGCGGCCCGATAGCTGGCCTCCCGGACATGTTCGGCCACCCTCAACCACCACCTTCCCCCTCCCCCCACCTCACCCGGCAGCCTCGATCTCCCGATCCCATCCCTCCACTGACAACCCCACCCACTCCCCTGTCCCCTGCAGTCCCAACCCCCACCCCCCTCTCCCCTCCACCCTCCCCCGCAGTCCTGCCCCTCCCCCGGCAGGCTGCCACCCCCCCTACCCCGATGGCCAATCCTGATCGCTGGCCTCCCTCCCTCTGTCACTCAGCCCGAGTAAGAAGGTCTGCTTTCTTGCATCTTTGTATTTTTGTTTCCTTTCCTGCATCGTTGCCCTAGTGCGGGACCCCCCACACCCATCCCCACCATCTCCCCCCCAGAGGCCCCACCTCCATTACACCCCATCCCCTTTCCCCAATGCTCAGTGAGCAGTGCCAAGATGCCCTCTGGACATTGGCCCTTTGCCCCTCGGACAGTGCTGGGGGCCAGGCTGGCACTGACAAGCTGGCAATGCCCAGGGGTCACGCGCCCTTTCCCCCAACCTTCGAAGGGACCTCGATGGCCCCCCTTCATTCCAGTGAGGTCGGACTGCCAGCTCTCTGTAAATGGGGAGTTATTGTAAACGCCACTGGAGTGAAACACTCCTGGCAGGCGATTCTAGCAGGCCCAGGCCCGCTAATAACTTGTAAAATACATTAAAATGACAATTTGCATAAGTTATGCAGCTAACTGGCAGTGGAAATTTGGCTGCTGGAGACTCACAGATGCTATGACACCCAGCAGTGTGCCACAGCATCTGTGAAATGGCCCCTGCTTCAGTCTCTCAGCAGCGCAGCGGGCTGGGAGAATCGCTTCCATTATGCTGTGTAGATAAACATTGTGTACAGAGGGATTTTTAGTCATTGTACCAGCTAATACTTAAATGTAGCTGTGAGGTTTTATATTAAATACCAAACAGTTGATTTTTTATAGTCCTATAACAGAATTAAAGGAATCCAATTGGAAGATCCCCACACGAGCAGGAGTCAATTTTGGAGTCTGGAGATGGGCACATTATGGCAGTCCAGTACTCCAGGCAAGCCTGGAGACCCTTTCCGCCTGAGTACAGGAACAGCCACAACCCCATGTTTCCAAGACGTGAGGACCTTTCTTGTTGTCCATTACAGGTAGTGCTAGCGGGTGCTATGGTACCTGCTGGCTATGCACCCAGTAAGGCTAAGATTGCCCAGGGACCCAGTGCATAGATGAGTGTGGGCAGGATGGGGGTGGTGGTGGTGGGGGGGGGGGGGTCACAGGGTGAGAGGAGAGGAGGTGGGTCAGCAACAAGGGCAGAGGGAGTGGTTCTCAGCTCCCTCCCTTTCCAATGCTGGGTTCCTCATTCAGGCACTGATTAGTTTTGAACGAGGGACCTGCTGCTGCCCCACCTCACCTCCCGCACCCCACCCCCAACTTTGGAGCTTGAAAGTTACCTTGTCAGGGCTTCTTTTTGGACTTCCTGCATGGTGATGGCCCTGCCCAACACTATTTGGAAAACAGCAGTGGCAGGGTGAAGCCCTCAGCACTGATTTCTCATTTAAGGCCCTCAGTTGGTGGCAGGGTGAGAAGGCCATCAATGAGCCATCCAGGCCCAGGCTTAATTGAGGTAAAGGTGGCACCTTCCTGATTAAATTTCCCCCTCTAGCCTGCCTCAAAACATGGCCTCTGTGGAGGGCATTAAATTCGACACATGGGTGCAGGAATGCATGATGTCGAAACTGGTTTTAAAACATGCTGAAAATTCAACAGATCAGTACAAGAATATGAAATATTGTGTGAACTTTACAAGTGAAAACCTGCACTCTGATTCCTTCACAGGGCATTGAGTCTTGTGAGCACTGATGCACATTAATGAAATGGGGTTCAAACAGGTTGGGTGATGCGATGAGAAAGAATACCGATGGAAGGACAGGGTATGTGTTCTCCTGCACATTAAATTCAGGACGAAACAGACTGTTTAATTTTAATAATGATTAGGCAAGTGAGATATTGGGAATATATCCTTTATTACCATCAGAAATGGGCAGTTTGAGTGGCTTTGGGAATCTGAGGCAGGCGTTTGTACAGCAAGGATAGGAACTCACTGGGCTTGTCACAGCACATTGAGGTATACAGACTCAAAGGAGGCAATTTAGCCCCTTGAATTTGTTCCATTATTCAATGAGAATGTGGCTGATCTGAGACTTCACTCAATATATAACCCTCCATTGTCCCATATTCCTCAATATTCATCAATCTTAGTTTTTCATTTATCAATTGATCTAGCATCAATTGCTGTTTGCGGAAGAGAGTTCCAAACTTCTACCACTCTTTCTGTGAAGAAAGGTTTCCTAATTTCACTTCTGGAAGGTCTGACTCTAATTATAGACATGGTCTCAGACCTAGACTTCTCAACCTTCAACTCACAGTGCTGCAGGGTGGCACAGTGGTTAGCACTGTTGCTTCACAGCTCCAGGGACGCGGGTTCAATTCTGGCCTCGGGTGACTGTCTGTGTGATTTTGCACATTCTCCCCGTGTCTGCTGGGTTTCCTCTGGGTGCTCCAGTTTCCTTGCACACTCCAAAGATGCGCAGGTTAGGTGGATTGACCATGTTAAATTGCCCCTTAGTGTCAGGGAGATTGGCAGATTAAATATGTGGGATTACGGGCATAGGGCCTGGATAGGATTGTTGTCAATGCAGGCTCGATGGGCTGAATGACTTCCTTCTGCACTGTAGGGATTCTATGACTCTATGATTATCCACCTGTTCCCTTGTGTAACGTGAATTTACAAAGTGACTTAGTAAACACAATTGGTACGGTGGGAATTGTTCCTAGTTTACCTATGAAAGGAGTAGATTTTTTTATTGGGTAATGCATACAGTAACATAGCGGCAACTGTATTGCAGCAGGCATTTGATCATGCTGATCTTATCAAATTCCTAAAAAATTACTGTGGCTAATCATGAGAAGCATAGTGGCAATAATGAGCAATTGAAGGGAAAACTGGTCAACGTAGAGTGCCAACTCTCACATGCGAAAGGTGGGTTGACGAAAACTGACGAGAACATGGAATGTCGATCACAAAAAGTAAAACACTGAATAAGGACTTGAAATGTCTGAATGATAATCTTGTCAAAGCAAATTCAACAAAGCTGGATCTTTAGTTGAAACTTGGTGAACTTCAAGCATCAGAGGTCCCTATGAAGTATCGCCTTGAACAGGAAAAGGAATTGCCAGTGAATCCAAACAGTTGGTTGATGCATAGAATCCTACAGTGCAGAAAGAGGCCATTCGGCCCAACGAGTCTGCACCAACCACAATCCCACCCAGGCCCTATCCACATATCCCTACATATTTACCCACTAACCCCTCTAACCTATGCATCCCGGGACACTAAGGGGCAATTTAGAATGGCCAATCAACCTAGCCCGCACATCTTTGGACTGTGGGAGGAAACCGGAGCACCCGGAGGAAACCCACGCAGACACAGGGAGAATGTGCAAACTCCACACAGACAGCGACCCGAGCCAGGATTTGAACCCAGGTCACTGGAGCTGTGAAGCAGCAGTGCTAACCACTGTGCTACCGTGCCGCAGAATTAAAAACCAAGACTGATGAACTATTCAAACTTCATCGTGAAAAAGAGTAATTAGCTTAGAGATAGATCATGCCTACAGCTAACGAAAAGGACAACAGTTGGGCTATGAACTTCAACAAATCATTATTTGTCAAGCTAAAGACTGTGAATAAAAGGATGAAGAAATAAGTGTTAAGGTATAATTCAGTGATGTTTAAATCCTGCTAAATAGATTGACTTCTGTTTTGATTAAACCTTCGTAACTTCATAATATGATACATGTGATTGTATGAAAATGAAAAGTTTATTTGTAGAGTATGTAAAAGTTATTAAAAGTTTATGATGTTGAGTAATTCTTGTGTAGAAATTGTAAAGCCATTGTAAAGATACCTTCACTGCAGTGAAGCATACTTCCTTCCATGGGGAAGGTATTATGAATTCAAGGGATTGTGACAATGAACTGAAGTTCCTCATCCCTGAAACCACTCTTGTAAATAAATTTCTGCACTCCAATGTCTTCACATCTCTCCTAAAATGTGGCATCCAGAATTGAATGTAAGACTCCAGCTCAGGCTGAACTAGAGTTTATACACGTTATAACCTCCTTATTTTTGTACTCAATGTTTTAATAAAACCTAAGATACTGTATGTCTTATTAAGCAGTCTCTCAACCTGTCCTGCCACCTTCAATGACTTGTGCACATACACACAGGTCCTCCTGCTCCTGCACCCACATTAGAATTGCACCCATTTTTTTAGTCTCTTCATGTTCTTCCTACTAAATTGAATCGCTTCACATTTCTCCACATTGAACTTCATTTGCCACCTGTCCACCTATTCCACCAACTTGTCAATGTCCTTTTGAAGTTCTACACTAAACTTCACACATTTCACAAGCTTCCAAGTTTCATACCATCCACAAATTTTGAAATTATATCATGTACACCAAGGTTGGGGTCATTAATATGAATATCAGGAAAAAGCAAGGCTCCTAACATCAACCGCTGTGGTGCTCCATTACATATCTTCCCCCAGCCCGTAAACCATCCATTAATCACTGCTCTCTGTTTCCTTTCACTCAGCCAATCTCATATCCATGTTGCTACTGTCCCTCTTATTCCATGATCACAAGTCTGTTGTGTGGCACTGTGGGTGGAATTCTCCCATTTTGAGACTAGTAAATGCAATTTTAGTCCAGAAAGGATATTATTGCCATGGAGGGAGTGCAATGAATGTTCACCAGACTTGCTTTGGGGATGGCAGGACTACCTTGTGAAGAAAGATTTGGCAAACTGTGCCTATATTTTCCAGAGTTCCAAAGAATGAGGTGATTTAATTGAAACCTACAAAATACTTCAAGGAATAGACAGGATAGACACAGGTAAGATGTTTCCCTTGGAACGGAGTGGGAATGAAGGGATACAAAAGAATGGTCTAGTTTGGACCAGGGAGCGGCGCGGGCTTGGAGGGCCGAAGGGGCTGTTCCTGTGCTGTATTGTTCTTTGGATGGGGAGTGGGGGCTGTGGAAGCTGTCATTGGGCCTGATTTTACCATTTTCATTCTAAGTGCTGAATCTGGGCACAATTCAGATCCGACTTGAAAATCTGCTTTCAGGTGCCCCATTAGCACTTAGCCTGAAAAAAAAATCACAGTTCCCATTCACGCTGTGGGCGGGGCTTAGCGCGCCCAAAACAATCAGAGCTCTGAACTGTGCATGCGCAGTTAGAAAGAAATTTGAAAAAACGAGCCCGTGTCAGATTGCTCTCGGGCCGGAGAAAGCGGCCTGGGAGCGAAAGGTGGGAGCGATGGCCCCCCCCACACACACATGACTGTCCCCCTTAGCCACCCATCCCCCGCTACCCAGACCGATTGTCCGCAGAATGATAGCGGACCCCCCCCCCACCCCACCCCACCGGAGATCCATCTGCCCACCCCCCCACCAGTGAGCAATCGGGCCTCCCCCCCCTTCCCCCGCCAGAGATACATCTTACCCACCTCCCTTCTGCCCCCCCCACCCCCACCCCAGAGAATGATCTGGCCTCACTGTCCCCCCCCCCCCCACCCCTCCCCCCCCCCCCCCGAGAGAATGATCTGGCCTCACTCCCCCCCTCTTCCAACCAAAGGAACATCTGACCCACCTCTTCCCCCCTCCCTACCCCCTCACCAAAGAATGATCTGGCCTGCCTCCCTCCCCCCCAAACCAGAGAATGATCAGCCCCCCCCACCCCAGACAACAATCGGCCCTCCCCACCCCAGACAATGATCTGGCCTCACTCCCCCCCCCCACAACCAGAGAATGATCTGACCCGCCTCCCTCCCCCCCCCCCCCCCCCCCCCCACCACTGATCTGAGTCAGAGAGCCGTTGGAAGCTCTGAACCCGCCTCTTCAGCAGCTGGAGCGCCCGATTCAGACTTTTATTCAGCAGGTTCATTTCGGCGCGAATCAGATCGCGGCCATTCCCGGGTCTCAGTAAAGTGGCAATCTGCGCAGAAGCAGGCGTGGATGCGTTAATGGCCTCACACCCGACTTTACCACATTTTCGCGCCCGGAAACAAGCGCAACGCAATGGTAAAATCGGGCCCATTGTGTATGCTTAATACAGAGCTTGATAGATTTCTGATTAACAGGAACATAAAGGCATTGAAGTGTCCAATCAGCCATCATTATATAAAATGGCGGAGAAGGCTGGACAGGCTGAATGGCCAACTCCTCTTCCTACGTTCCTAGAACCTGATGGGACACGAGCGGGCTGCTGTTTTAATAAGCATTCATGAGACGCAAATGAATGTGCATGGCATTCATGCCACCTGCCAGTGGGATAACAAATCTGCCATTAACCTGCCATTGGGAGAATCGAAGCATTATTTTATGCCGGCGAATTTCTGACTTTTTTGGCTCCACCAGATTCACCGTGCCTGCCCGCCACCAAATTTGGAAAAATTATAAAGCATCAAATGCCATTTGGAAATCTATGTACAGCATTACCCTCATCAACCCTCTCTGTTACCTCTTCATAAAACTCCAGCAAGTTAGTTAAATACAATTTTCCCATAAGAAAATCATGCTCGCTTTATTTAAGCTGCATTTGGCCATATTACTATTAATTTTGTCCCAAATTATTGTTTCTAGAAACTTCTTCACTATGGGCGGCACGGTAGCACAGTGGTTAGCACTGCTGCTTCACAGCTCCAGGGTCCCGGGTTCGATTCCCGGCTCGGGTCACTGTCTGTGTGGAGTTTGCACATTCTCCTCGTGTCTGCGTGGGTTTCCTCCGGGTGCTCCGGTTTCCTCCCACAGTCCAAAGATGTGCGGGTTAGGTTGATTGGCCAGGTTAAAATTGCCCTGAGATTCGTAGGTTAGCGGGATTCGTGGGTAAATATGTGGGGGTAGGGCCTGGGTGGGATGGTGGTCGGTGCAGACTCGATGGGCCGAATGGCCTCCTTCTGCACTGTAGGGTTTCTATGAAACTTAAACTGACAGGCCTTTAGTTGCTGGCCTTATCTTTATCTCCTCTTTTCAAAAAAGGTGTAACATTTGCAATTCTCCAGTCTCCTAGCACCACCCCTGAGTATAGAGAAGACTGGAAAATGATGGCCATGCCTCTGCAATTCACACTCTCACTTCCCTCAGCATTCTTGGATGCATCTAGGAAGGATGTTATTAAAGTGGAAAGGGCGCACTAAAGATCTACAAGGACGTTACCGGGACTGGAAGATTTGAATTATAATTATATTTGAATTATAATTATATTTGAATTTTTCCCTGGTACATAGCAAGATGAGGACTGGCCTTATAGAGGTTTATAATATCATGAGGGACATAGAGAAGGTGAATACCCAAGGTCTTTTCACCAGGGTAGGGGAGTCCAAAACTAGAGGGCATAAGTTTAAGGTGAGAGGAGAAAGATTTAAAAGGAATCTCAGGGGCAACCTTTTCACACAGAGGGTGGTGTGTATATGGAATGAGCTCCCAGAGGAGCTTCTTTGAAGGTAAACCATTGCTCAGTTACTGGTTCTCCTGCCAATCTTTCACTCCAATTTATCTGGCCCAGATCCAACCTTACCCCATTCAAGTTGGCCTTTCCCTAGTTAATTATCCTTGCTCTGGATTGTTCTTTGTCCTTTTCCATAACTAATCTAAACCTTATGATACAATGATCACTAAATGTTCTCCCACTGACAGTTGACCCAATTGGCCCACCTCATTCCCACGAACCAGCTGCAGAAATGTCTCCTTTCTCATTGGACTGGAAACATATTGCTGTCAAACGTTTTCCTGAACATACAGGCAAATGGGACTAGTTCAGTTTAGGACACCTGGTTGACATGGACATAGAATCATAGAAATAGAATCATAGAAACCCTACAGTGCAGGAAGAGGCCATTCGGCCCATCGAGTCTGCACCGACCACAATCCCACCCAAGCCCTACCCCCATATCCCTACATATTTTACCTGCTAATCCCTCTAACCTACACATCTCAGGGCGCTAAGGGGCAATTTTAGCATGGCCAATCAGCCTAACCTGCACATCTTTGGACAGGTAGGGCCAATGGGCCTGTTTCCATGCTGTGCATCTCTATGACTCTATATTCTGGGAACTCTTGCCCCTTTCCGTTCTTTACACTGCTATCCCAGTCCATATTCAGAGAATGAAAGTTTCCTATTATAACTACTCTATAAATTCTTGTACATCTCTGTAATTTCTGTAAAACAGAAGAGTTTTTTCTCAAAATGTAATTTAAAGTTCACTCCATGATACTGGCTAATCTCCTTCCAGACATTGTCACTGGTAAATTGTAGGGTCTGGAATGAACAATTATATCATCTGGGCCATTAAATACCTCCCAGTTATCCCATCACACAAGTTAATGTCTAGGAGAACAGTTCCTGGAATCAGAGATGAAAATTTAAATCCGAGACAAGATTTAATGCTGAGTCACGTTAGTGACTCTGATTTTATACAAGCCAGCAATCTAAGTGAAAGTTAAAGAAGATTAAAGAGTTGAAATAAAAACAGAAAATGCTGGAAAGACTCAACAAGTCAGGCAGCACCTGTGGAGAGGGAAATAGAGTTAATATTTTATGTTTTGTCAGGTCTGATCTTTTGTCAGACCTGGGAAAAGTTGAAATTGTTGAACTCAATACTGGGTCTGGAAGGTGGTAAAGAATCCAACTGAAAAATGAGAAACTGAAACAGCTTCATGAGAAATGGCGTATGATCCTGAGAATAGAGAGGGCAGAGTGGAAGTGGGGAGAGGAAGGGACAAGCAACCAGGAGTTCAGGGTTGTGGTAACCTGGCCATTCAATTTTCTTTATTTTAAAATATCGAAATAGAGTACAGCATGAACACAGAAGTGGAGGCAGCTAGTTACACAGGTCTCTTGTGGTAAGACTAGACCCACGAAAGCTCATACTACTGATGATGTCACTCTCACATGCCCATACCCGCGAAAGACATCAGTACATACATTCAAATAGTATGCTTACTACAACACTCTATAATAAGATTGATGCTTGGACTAAACAGAATCTGCATTTGATCTCCCCAAGTGTAGAGGTGGCCACATAATGAACAGCAAATATAGTTTACTAAATGTAAAGGACGGCATAATGGCAAAGCATTTAGCACTGCTGCCTCACAGTATCAGGGACCCAGGTTTAATTCCACCCTCAGGTGACTGTGTGGAGTTTGCACATGCTCCCCAAGTTTCCTCTCCCAGTCTAAGGATGTGTGGGTTAAGTTAATTGGCCATGCCGAATTGACCCTCAGTGTCAGGGGGACCAGCAGGATAAGTATGTGAGGTTGCGGGGATAGGGCTTGTTGGGATTGTTGTTGGTGCAGGTCCTTGAGCCGAATGGCCTCCTTATGGATTCTATGAGGGAGGAGTGTTTGGGATTTGGATGGTGCAAAGGGAGGAGACAAAAGAGCAGGTGTTGCTTCTTCTGTGCTTGAGTTGAGCATCATTTTTCACTGAACGGAAGTTGTATTTGTGCTGTCTATTCACACATTGTATCTGAAAACACCAATAGATCTCTGGTGCTGACCTCCTCACTGAGCAGATCATTTGGGTAAAGATGGAGAGTGATAATAGTTGGAAGTCAGATAATTGAAGATATGAGAATCTGAGTAAAGCAGCTATGAAAGAGTAGACTTTACCTTATATGCTGCAATTAATAAAAACTACTCACTCATGTTATGCAACCATGTAGATAAACCTCTGCATGGAATAATATCTTAAAACGTTTCTCCTTTGGATTGGTGTCCTTTTCTGACGATGTCCTGTGATGCACCAGGATGTTTTCCTACAGTAAAGGTACTATGTTGAGGTCTTGTGGTGCAGTGGGTAGTCTCCCTGCCTCTGACCCAAAAGTTCTGGGTTCGAGTCCCCACCCAGGACTTGTTGGTCAAGGAAGGTGCATTCATAACATGATCAAACAGGCTGAGTATCAACCTGCAAAATCTTTCCAACACACCAACGATTAGCAGTAAGAGCAGGAGAGACTGCTGGTCAGCCCTGCATGATACACCCGTCAAGCTATAAGCCTCTGGCGACAGACTAGTGACCTGTTCAAGGAATAGCCAGCTACAGAAACAGATGAAAGTGTGCATTAGTGCACCAACAGGTGTGGGAAGAGAATAGAAGAAAGGTTCTATATAAATGCAGGCTGCTGTAAGCACCTTGCTGTTCAGCAACTTCTTTCTATCTGACCTACTTAGAGTGCAGTTCTTGTGGTAAAGTCCAAAAATTACAGAAAACTCAGAAGAACGAGTTCAACAAGTTTGTGTATTTCATTCTTTATTTCAGTCGCAGTATTATAGAAATCATAGAATCCCTACAGTGCAGAAAGAGGCCATTCGGCCCATCGAGTCTACACCGACCACAATCCCACCCAGGCCCTACCCCCATATCTACCCGCTAATCCCTCCAACCTACGCATCTCAGGACACTAAGGGGCAATTTTAGCATGGCCAATCAACCTAACTTGCACATCTTTGGACTGTGGGAGGAAACCGGAGCACCCGGAGAAAACCCACACAGACACGAGGAGAATGTGCAAACTCCACACAGAAGTGACCCAAGCTGGGAATCGAACCCAGGTCCCTGTGCTACCATGCCGCCCAGTAGTTAAGTGTGACCAAAATAATCTTAAAACACTTAGGGCAGGATTATTCTGCACTTGCCTGCAGTCAGACGAACAGAGTTATTTTCCTGAAGGCGCCCTCCTAATTAGCCATTTCTGTGCTCACTATCCAGTTCAGGACAGTGGGCTTCCTACTCAGGAAGGCCAATAGGAGGCCATCCAGCACTGTAGGATTGGCAGCCCCACCGTTAGAGGTGGGCATTGCTGAACTGGGCGATGATAAGCAAGGGTACCTCCATTCCTGGTTCCTAACACAAATGGAGGATGTAAGAAGGGCCAAAAGGGTTAGTGCAATTGGACAGGAGCGGGAGAGCTCCCCCAGGCTGATGGGCACTGTTGCAGTTGTTGTTGTTTCTCTTCCTGCACCTAGTGGTGCACAAGGCAGACTTTCCATCTGGAAATATTGAACTTTAAATAAGACCTGTGAGTTTTTAAAAATAGGTACAGAAGCCAAAGATGCCTGTGGATATAAAGTCAGTCACTGAGCTACGAGAATCTTGAATCACAATGGTTGCATCAATCAATGTCTCCATGGCCACTACCGTGTGTTCTTCTATCTTGGACTCTAGATGTGGGACTTGGTTCTTCGACAGATTGGAGACATATTCTGGCATCTGCGTAACACTTACTTATTAGTTTTAAAAGTTTATTTATTAGTGGCACAAGTAGGCTTACATTAACATTGCAGTTAAGTTACTGTGAAAATCCCCTTGTTGCCACACAATCATCTACCCCTCACAAGGATTGTTTTGTATATCTTTTATTTACTTACTTTGGACTCAATTCTCACTTCTAATCTGCGTGAATGAATGTACATGTGTTTTATAATTTTCTTGCCTTCAGTAGATAATAAACTCACTCTCTCTTTAACTCAAGAAAGTCTGGTTAAATTGGTTCCTTTTGAAACATAAATATTGGGACTGGGAAAAGGTATCCACAAAAATAATCAATTTTTTAGATTAATTCTGTTGTGACCAGCAGGGGGGGGTTGAATAAAGAAAGGGAATTAGTTCAGCCCTCTTCACCCAGGGAATTACAGTTTGGGGGTATTGCAGCCAAATGGTAACAAATTGAGGGATCTTGCTTGGTTTAAGAAATTTGGGGAACCTCACCTGAGGAGCAGTAATAACAAGATCTGAATTGAAGAGGTGGGAGCGACTGTCCTCGACATCAAGGCAGCATCTGACTGAGTGTGCCATCAAGGAGCCCGAGCAAAATTGGAACCAATAGTAATCAGGGAGAAAGTCTCCCCTGATTCGAGTCATACCTGGCACAAAGGATGATTGTGGTTGTTGAGGTCAATCATCCTGTCATATAAAGGGTGTGATATGCTAATATATGATGTAGATGATGATATACCACTGACACCAGTCAGTCATGGGTTAGACCAGAGAGAGAGAGAGCAAGAAGGTGGAATCATGCCTAGGAACTTTGCGCCTATTCTGTAATCTGTTTAGATGTAGTGGCACAGTGACAGTGGTTAGCACTGCTACGTCACAGTGCCAGGAAGCTGGCTTCAATTCCTGCTTTGGGTCACTGTCTGTGAAGTGTCTGCATGTTCGCCCCATGTTTGCGTGGGTTCCTTTGGATGCTCCGGTTTCCTCCCACAGTCCGAAAAACGTGCTGGTTAGGTGCATTGGCCATGCTAAATTCTCCCTCACTGTATCCGAACAGGCGGCAGAGTGTGGCAACAAGGGGATTTTCACAGTAACTTAACTGCAATGTTAATGTAAGCCTACTTGTGCCACTAATAAATAAACTTTTAAAACTAATAAATAAGTGTTACGCAGATGCCAGAATATGTCTCCAATCTGTCAAAGAACCAAGTCCCACATCTAGAGTCCAAGATAGAAGAACACACAGTAGTGGCCATGGAGACATTGATGTAAAAAGGCACATTAATGTTATCAAAGGAATCACAGAACTATGAAACCTTTGTAAGCAATTCATGAAATTTCAGTAATAGAATCAGGCACACTGGATAGAAGTAATGGTGACTGTACCTAGAGAGCAGTGCCTGCTCTTGCCTCACCTGTTTACTGCCTTGAGGACTTACAGATAGGCCAGCAGTGGGAGTTGTGGAAATGCCATTGTCCAGTGTCAAGCAGTGTCAGGTCTTCACAGAAAAGAGTCAAAGTTTCAATGTTGGTTCCTTTCCTTATGCCGTAGGCCCAGTAGCAAACAATGTCTCCTAAGGCAGGGTGCCAGGAATCCACCTTGGACTTTGATTCCATTCTTAAAAAGCTTTTGACACTGTTTTAAACTAGCTTGCATTTGTAAGAACTGAACTTAGCTGTTAGGGTACCTTTTATTGAGCAGGAGGTTCACTGTGTGATATGTTCTATGTTCTATGGCTGAACTACAAGCACCACATCAGTCTCTGGTTTAGGGCGATTCTGAGGCTTCACGTGACTCTGTAAATTGGGTAGGCCCATGGGCAGCAGCCACACCTATGCAAACGCCCGCCAAATAGGTAAAAGGGCACAAAAGAAAACCCAGCACAGACACAAAGACTGCCCAGCAGAATGCTTCAGTGTGACACAACTATACATTTCAAGCATTCATACAAATCCAGTGATTTTAATCAAAGCCAAATACCAGAAAGTATTTACAAATCAAATTCCTTCCAAGAAATGGAAGTCAAGAACAAGACAAATCCACAGTTTCTTGGGGAAGTCAATTGTCTTCATCCAGATTATTGGTCATTTAGTCCAAATTTAAAGCTTTGACACTACTTTTAAAACTGATATTGGAGTGGCTGATAACATATTAGCAATGATATCGACTGGCTTAAGTCAATAACTCTTTGTTCATCAGACAAGTTACAAGGTCATGTGTCACAGACCTTCCAATCAAAGACAGGATTATTACTGCTCTTATCAACAAGGTGTGACAGATTGTTGATTCTCTTAATGTTCTTCACAATCAGCCTACATTCCTGTTGGGCACCAAACTTCTAGGAATCATAAGGCCATTCAGATGATTCATTGGGGCGAGTTTTCAGGTTTTGCCTGCCACGGGAATCGGAGCGGGCGAGGGGAGGACCATGTTGACCTCAGGCTTTTCCGGTTTCAGGGTGAGCGCGGCCAGAAAATCCCGCCCATTATCTTTCATGCAACAATTTTCACCCTTTTATTTTGAAGCTGTGAAAATGTGGTCTTTAGAGGCTGAGGAAGCTTATATAATCAGCAGGAAAGTTCCTTTCTTTCACCAGAGACACCATCCACTAGACACAGAGTAGACATGAAAGTTATGAATCTCTAAGTTAGTCTTAAAGTCAGACTAGAAATGGAGCATACAGAAGTCACTGCAGCAGACTGTGACCATCTCGAAGAGGATCTGCTGGACCTCAATTGGCTCCTTCTAGAGTTTAATGAGGAAGAAACTCTTGCAGTACTGATTGATTGTTTAAACAGCGAATGATTCACTTTTCCCATTGATGGATGCACCAGATGACGTCTCTGCTGTCTTTTTGGAAAAAGCAGTTGTATTTTTAGTGGCTGAATAGCATTCAGATCTTAGTTCCACTGAATCCACCGATGTATCGCCGACTTTGGCCGTGATTCTCCCATCGCGCGAGAATCGCGCTTTGGCTGATTCACGGGGTTCCCGCAAGCATTCACTCCACGCTTGGGTCTCCCAGCACCGGATTTTCACTGCGGTCCACTCCGCACCGGAAATTGGCGGGGAGACACAGAAATGATTTAAATAATAATTTCCCTGCAATTTAAATGAGATTAGCGGGCGCGGGACTGAATTCTCTGGGCCCGCTAGTCTCTCCCACCCTGCCACAGTGTTCCACTCCAGTGGGGATTACACCAGCTCCCCACTTTCAGGGAACTAATGGCCCGACCCCGCTGGAGTGAAGGGGTGGCAATCAGGGCCCCCAAGAGGGTCGGGTGATGGGGGGGGGTGATGCCCCCAGGGCATGGGCACCCTGGCACTGCCCAAGGGACAAAGTGCCCATGCCTAAGGGGCACCGTGGCACTGCTCACTGGGCATTGAGCAGTGCCAAGGGGGTGGTCAGTGGGGGTAGGGGCTCCCGCTGCCACTCTGCATTGGGATCGATGGGGGCAGGAGGGAGGCCAGCGATTGGGGTGGGCTCGGGCGGGGGGGTTGTCTGTTGAGATGGGGGTTTGGCACTGCGGGGGTGGGAGCCGCTGGAGTTTGGGGCAGTCTGGGACAGTGGGGCGTGAATGGTCAGGGGCCGTGATCGGGCCGTGGGGGGGGGATAGGGGGCAGCACTGCGAAGGTCCTGGCTGGGCAGCAATCAAGCTGGTCAGCAAACAGGAGGCTGACAGTTCTGGGCTACTGCGCATATGCAGAGGCCTGCTGGCTTCAGCCTCCTGGATGGGAATAGGCCCCTCTGACATCTAATGATATTCATGCTGGTGACCTCTGCACAGTGTGGGAGATTCTAGTGTGAACTCACACTGAAAAAACCAGCATGAATTACTCTAGTTTTCCCGCAAATTCAACACTTCGAATTTTTTGGGGAGAATTCCGCCCTTTATCCCATCTGCTTATAAAGAGTCTTTCACCAGAGAATACTTTGTCCAAGTCCAGATTAGTGTCACAGAGGATCACACTGCTCAAGAGTGGGGTACCTTCCCAAGGTGAAAGTCAATTGACACCCAGACTTCAGTCCCAAGTGCTCTTTAGAGCTGAAGGTCAGCACAGAAGCTGCGGCAAAATCCTTAGCATTTCTGAAGCTGCAGAATCCTGTACAGCAATCTTGTCTCAAGTTGATTGTCTACAGAAATTCTTCTCATTACAGAAGATAAGGCTGTCTTTGTTTCCATATCCTCAGCAATTCACATTGCCTATAGTGGAACAACTTCGTTCTGAGAGGAAGGAGGGTCTCTTCCCACTGCCTAAAGAAAGTGAACAGTCCATTGGAAAATCATTTCTTTTCCCAACAGTTTTACAGGAAGTTGGTTGTTTTTTCCTTCACAATTTAAGTTCATTGAAATCTCAGATTTCTAATGCATTTTCTTTGGTGCAGCAGTGGATGATAGTCTTCCTCGATATTGAAGATCATTCCTCTTCAGAAGCTTCTCCCAGAATTTTTTGTGGGAGCAACAAGTTCTTCAGAATGTCTTGAGTTCTTCTCTTCGAGTCCTATTCAGTCTTCTCTTTGGGATCTGTTTTTCATTGAAAGTCTTCATTGTCCGTACAGTTCATTCACCCAGCTTTCCAGCAATGCTGCTATTCTGCAGCTGATGATAACCTACCAAATGCAGAAAAAAATCTCTCATGTCTCTAAGCTGCCTTAGGGCCGATCAGCTTCGGCTGATAAGTGGCAAATGTTTTTTTATTCATTTGTGGGACATGGGCGTCGCTGGCTGGCCAGCATTTATTGACCATCCTTAGTTGCCCTTGAGAAGGTGGTGGTGAGCCGCCTTCTTGAATCGCTGCAGCCCGTGTTCTGTGGGTTGACCCACAATGCCGTTCGGGAGGGAATTCCAGGATTTTGATCCAGCGACTGCGAAGGAACAGCAATATATTTCCAAGTCAGGAAACTTGCAGGTGGTGGTGTTCCCATTTATCTGCTGCCCTTGTCCTTCTAGATGGAAGTGGTTGTGGATTTGGAAGGTGCTGCCGAAGGATCTTTGGTGAATTGCTGCAGTGCATCTTGTTGATAGTACACACTGCTGCTACTGAGCATCGGTGGTGGAGGGAGTGGATGTTTGTGGATGTGGTGCCAATCAAGCGGGCTGCTTTGCCCTGAATGATGTCAAGCTTCTTGAGTGTTGTTGGAGCTGCCCCCATCCAGGCAAGTGGGGAGTATTTCATTACACTCCTGATTTGTGCCTTGTAGATGGTGGACAGGCTCTGGGGAGTCAGGAGGTGTGTTACTCGCAGCAGTATCCCTAGCCTCTGACCTGCTCTTGTAGTCAGTGTGTTTATGTGGTGAGTCCAGTTGAGTTTCTGGTCAGTGGTAACCCCAAGGATGTTGACAGTATGGGATTCAGTGATGGTAACACCATTGAATGTCAAGGGGCGGTGGTTAGAGTGTCTCTTATTGGTGATAGTCATTGCCTGGCATTTATGTGGCTCGAATGTTCCTTGCCACTTGTCCATCCAATGCTGGATATTGTCCAGAACAAAGAACAGTACAGCACAGTAAACAGGCCCTTCAGCCCTCCAAGCCTGTGCCGCTCATTGGTCCAACTAGACCATTCGTTTAACTAGACCATTTGTTTGTATCTCTCCATTCCCAGGCTGCTCATGTGACTATCCAGGTAAGTCTTAAACGATGCAGATCCAATGGGATGAAGCAGCAGTATAATATGAAGGGTACCATTCTTAGCAGTGTAGAGGATCAGAAGGACCTTGGGGTCCGGGTCCATAGGACTCTTAAATCGGCCTCGCAGGTGGAGGATGCGGTCAAGAAGGCGTACGGCGTACTGGCCTTCATTAATCGAGGGATTGAGTTTAGGAGTCGGGAGATAATGCTGCAGCTTTATAGGACCCTGGTTAGACCCCACTTGGAGTACTGCGCGCAGTTCTGGTCACCTCATTACAGGAAAGATGTTGAAGCCATTGAAAGGGTGCAGAGGAGATTTACAAGGATGTTGCCTGGATTGGGGGGCATGCCTTATGAGGATAGGTTGAGGGAGCTTGGTCTCTTCTCCCTGGAGAGACGAAGGATGAGAGGTGACCTGATAGAGGTTTACAAGATGTTGAGAGGTCTGGATAGGGTAGACTCTCAGAGGCTATTTCCAAGGGCTGAAATGGTTGCTACGAGAGGACACAGGTTTAAGGTGCTGGGGGGTAGGTACAGAGGAGATGTCAGGGGTAAGTTTTTCACTCAGAGGGTGGTGGGTGAGTGGAATCGGCTGACGTCGGTGGTGGTGGAGGCAAACTCGTTGGGGTCTTTTAAGAGACTTCTGGATGAGTACATGGGATTTAATGGGATTGAGGGCTATAGATAGGCCTAGAGGTGGGGATGTGATCGGCGCAACCTGTGGGCCGAAGGGCCTGTTTGTGCTGTGGCTTTCTATGTTCTATGTTCTATGATGCCAGCGTGCCTGCCTCCACCACCCTACTTGGCAGCGCATTCCAGGCCCCCACCACCCTCTGTGTAAAAAACGTCCCTCTGATGTCTGAGTTATACTTCGCCCCTCTCACCTTGAGCCCGTGACCCCTCGTGATCGTCTCCTCCGACCTGGGAAAAAGCTTCCCACTGTTCACCCTATCTATACCCTTCATAATTTTGTACACCTCTATTAGGTCTCCCCTCATTCTCCGTCTTTCCAGGGAGAACAAGCCCAGTTTACCCAATCTCTCCTCATAGCTAAGACCCTCCATACCAGGCAACATCTTGGTAAACCTTCTCTGCACTCTCTCTAACGCCTCCACGTTCTTCTGGTAGTGCGGCGACCAGAACTGGACGCAGTACTCCAAATGTGGCCTAACCAGCGTTCTATATAGCTGCATCATCAGACTCCAGCTTTTATACTCTATACCCCGTCCTATAAAGGCCAGCATACCATATGCCTTCTTCACCACCTTCTCCACCTGTGTTGCCACCTTCAAGGATTTGTAGACTTGCACACCTATGTCCCTCTGTGTTTCTATACTCTTGATGGCTCTGCCATTTATTGTATAACTCCTCCCTACATTAGTTCTTCCAAAATGCATCACTTCACATATATCTGGATTAAATTCCATCTGCCATTTCTCCGCCCAATTTTCCTATCTATATCCTGCTGTATTGTCCGACAATGTTCATTGCTATCCGCAAGTCCAGCCATCTTCGTGTCATCCGCAAACTTGCTGATAACACCAGTTACACCTTCTTCCAAATCATTTATATATATCACAAACAGCAGAGGTCCCAGCACAGAGCCCTGCGGAACCCCACTGGTCACAGACCTCCAGCAGGAAAAAGACCCTTCAACTGTTACCCTCTGTCTCCTGTGGCCAAGCCAGTTTTCTACCCATCTAGCCACCTCTCCTTGTATCCCAAGAGTCCAGATCTTGTTGCATTTGGACAAGGACTGCTTCAATATCTGAGGAGTCGAGAATGGTGCTGAACATTGTGCAATCATCGGTGAACATCCCCACTTCTGATCTTATGATGGAGGGAAGGTCACTAATGAAGTAGCCGAAGATTGTTGGGCCTTGGACACTCCCCTGAGGGACTCCTGCAGAGATGTCCTGGAGCTGAGATGACTGACCCTCCACAACCACAACCATCTTCCTATGTACTAGGTATGACGCCAACCAGCAGAGAGTTTGCCCTCTGATACCCATTGATTGCAGTTTCGCCAGGATTCCTTGATGCCACACTCGGTCAAATGCAACCTTGATGTCAAGGGCTGTTACTCTCACCTCGGGAATTTTGTCCATGTTTGAACCAAAGCTGTAATGAGGTCAGGAACTGAGTGACCCTGGCGAAACCCAAACTGGGCGTCACTGAGCAGGTTATTGCTGAGCAGGTGCTGGTTGATAGCACTGTTGATAACCCCTTCCATCACTTTACGGATGATCAAGAGTCGACTGATTGGGCGGTAATTGGCCGGGTTGGATTTGTCCTGCTTTTTCTGTACAGGACATACCTGGGCAATTTTCCACATTGTTGGGTAGATGCCAGTGTTGTAACTGTACTGGAAGAGCTTGGCTAGGGGAGCGGCAAGTTCTGGAGCACAAGTCTTCAGTACTATTGCTGGAATGTTATCAGGGCCCATTGCCTTTGCAGTATCCAGCGCCTCCAACCGTTTCTTGATATCATGTAGAGTGAATCGAATTGGCTGGAGACTGGCATCTGAGATGCTGGGGACCACTACTGGAGGAGGCCGAGATGGATCATCCACTCTTCGCTTCTGGCTGAAGATTGCTGCGAATACCTCAGCCTTATCTTTTGCACTGATGTGCTGGGCTTCCCCATCATTGAGAATGGGGATATTTGTGGAGCCTTCTCCTCCAGTGAGTTATTTAATTGTCCACCACCGTTCTCGACTGGATGTGGAAGGACTGCAGAGCTTAGATCCGATCCGTTGGTTGTGGATTGCTTAGCTCTGTCTATCACTTGCTGTTTTTGCCATTTGGCATGGAAGTAGTCCTGTTTGGTAGCTTCACCAGGTTGATATTTCATTTTTAGGTATGCCTGGTGCTGCTCCTGGCATGCCCTCCTGCACTCTCCATTGGACCAAGGTTGATCCCGTGGCTTGATGGTAATGGTTGAGTGGGGGAAATGCCGGGCCATGAGGTTGCAGATTGTGCTGGAGTACAATTCCGCTGCTGTTGATGGCCCACAGCGCCTCATGGATGCCCAGTTTTGAGTTGCTCCCATTTAGCATGGTGATATGCCACACAACATGATGGAGGTTATTCTCAATTTGAAGGCAGGACTTCGTCTCTACAAAGACTGTGGTGGTGGTCATTCTTACCGATACTGTCATGGACAGATGCATCTGCAACCAGCAGATTGGTAAGAATGAAGTCAAGTATGTTATTTTCTATTGTTGGTTCCTTCACCACCTGCTGCAGACCCAGTCTAGCAGTTATATCCTTTAGGACCCGACCAGCTCGATCAGTAGTGCTATTGCTGAGCCACTCTTGGGGATATTGAAATCCCCCATCCAGAGTACATTTTGCGCCCTTGCTACCTTCAGTGCTTCCTCCAAGTGTTGTTCAACATGGAGGAATACTGATTCATCAGCCAAAGGAGGACAGTATGTGGCAACCAGTAAGAGGTTTCCTTGCCCACGTTTAACCTGAAGCCATGAGACTTCATGGGGTCCAGAGTCAATGTTAAGGACTCCCAGGGCAACTCCCTCCCAACTATATAACACTGTGCCACCACCTCTGTTGGGTCTGTCCTGCCTCTGGGACAGGACATATCCAGGGATGGTAATGGTGGTGTCTCGGGTGTTATGTATGATTCCGTGAGAATGACTATGTCAGGCTGTTGCTTGACTAGTCTGTGAGACAGCTCTCCCAATTTTGGCACTAGCCCCCAGATGTTAGTAAGGAGGACTTTGCAGGGTTGACAGGGCTGTTTGTTTTGCCGGAGGGCTGTTGTAGGCTGCAAAGAGACATAGATAGGATGCAAAGCTGGGCTGAAAAATGGCAAATGGAGTTTAACCCTGATAAATGTGAGGTGATTCATTTTGGTAGGACTAATTTAAATGTGGATTACAGGGTCAAAGGTAGGGTTCTGAAGACTGTGGAGGAACAGAGAGGTCTTGGGGTCCATATCCACAGATCTCTAAAGGTTGCCACTCAAGTGGATAGATCTGTGAAGAAGTCCTATAGTCTGTTAGCTTTTATTAACAGGGGGTTGGAGTTTAAGAGCCGTGGGGTTATGCTGCAACTGTACAGGACCTTGGTGAGACCACATTTGAAATATTGTGTGCAGTTCTGGTCGCCTCACTATAAGAAGGATGTGGAAGCGCTGGAAAGAGTGCAGAGGAGATTTACCAGGATGCTGCCTGGTTTGGAGGGTAGGTCTTATGAGGAAAGATTGAGGGAGCTAGGGCTGTTCTCTCTGGAGCGGAGGAGGCTGAGGGGAGACTTAATAGAGGTTTATAAAATGATGAAGGGGATAGATAGAGTGAACGTTCAAAGACTATTTCCTCGGGTGGATGGAGCTATTACAAGGGGGCATAACTATAGGGTTCGTGGTGGGAGATATAGGAAGGATATCAGAGGTAGGTGCTTTACGCAGAGAGTGGTTGGGGTGTGGAATGGACTGCCTGCAGTGATAGTGGAGTCAGACACTTTGGGAACATTTAAGCGGTTATTGGATAGGCACATGGATGATAGGGAGTGGGATAGCTTGATCTTGGTTTCAGATAAAGCTCGGCACAACATCGTGGGCCGAAGGGCCTGTTCTGTGCTGTACTGTTCTATGTTCTATGTCTTTTCTGGTGCCAAGGTCGATGCCAGGTGGTCCATCCAGTTTCATTTCTTTGTTGAGACTTTGTAGCGATTGTTACAACTGAGTGGCTTGCTCGGCCATTTCAGACGGCAGCTAAGAATCAACCACATTGCTGTGGCTCTGGAGTCACATGTAGGCCAGACCAGGTAAGGACAGCAGATTTCCTTCCCTAAAGGATATCAGTGAACTAGATGTTTTTTTTCTAACAATGGTTTTATGGTCATCAGCAGACTCTTAATTCCAGATAATTTTTATTGAATTCAAATTCCACCATCTGCTGTGGCGGGATTCGAACCCGGGTCCCTAGAACATTATCTGGGTTTCTGAATTAAAAGTTGAGTGATAATACCACTAGGCCATCGCTTCCCCATATTTAACAAGTAGCAACATGATGGCAGGTAGAATCGCCGGTACCAGTGCACCGCTCCCCGATGAGCTCAATGCATTCTATGCCCGTTTTGAGCAAGAGGTCAGCAAGAGCATGCCTTCCACCCCAGAAGCCTCAGCTGAACCAATATCCGAGGTTACCATCACAGATGTCAGCTCAACCTTCTCGAAATTCATCCCACAGAAAGCGACTGGTCCAGATGGGGTACCCGGACGAACACCAGATCCTGAGCTCACCAGCTGGCGGGGGTATTCGCAGACATCTTTAACCTCTCTTTACACCGATCTGAGGTCCCTATCTGCTTCAAGAAGATGACCATCATCCCTGTACCAAAGAAAGGTCAGGCAGCGTGCCTTAATGACTATCGCCCAGTGGTTCTGACATCCATCATTATGAAGTGCTTCGAAAGGTTGGTCACGGCACAAATTAATTCCGGCCTTCCAGATTGTCTGGATCCACGACAGTTCACCTATCGCCGCAACAGGTCCACAGCAGATGCCATCTCCCTGGCCCTACACTGAACCCTGGAACACCTGGATAACAAAGACACCTACATTAGACTCCTATTTCTTGACCAGTTTCAACACCATTATTCCTACAAAACTCATCACCAATCTCTGTGGCCTGGGGCTCAGCTCCTCCCTCTGCGACTGGATCCTGAACTTCCTAACCCACAGACAGCAATCAGTAAGGATAGGCATTAACACCTCCTCCACAATCATCCTCAACACCGGTGCCCCAAGGCTGTGTCCACCCCTTACCATACTCCTTATACACGTCTGACTATGTGGCCAAATTCCTCTCCAACTCGATTTTCAAGTTTGCTGATGACACCACCGCCATGGTTGGATCTCAAACAATTACGAGATGGAGTACAGGAAAGAGATAGAAAATCTGGTGAACTAGTGCGTCAACAATAATCTCTCCTTCAATGTCAGCAAAACGAAAGAGATAGTCATTGAATTCAGGAGGTGTGGTGGAGGTCTACATCAACGGGGATGAAGTGGAAATGGTTGAGAGCTTCAAGTTTCTAGGTATCCAGGTCACCAACAACCTTTCCTGGCCTCTCTATGTCAATGCTATATTAAGAAAGCCCACCAATGCCTCTACTTTCTCAGGAGGTCAAGGAAATTTGGCATGTCCGCTATGACTCTCACCAACTTTTACAGATGCACCATAGGAAGCATTATTTCTGATTGTATCACAGCTTGGTATGGCTCCTGCTCTGCCCAAGACCGCAAGAAACTACAAAGGGTTGCAAACGAAGCCCAGTTCATCACTCAAACCAGCCTCCCATCCATTGACTCTGTCTACACTTCCCGCTGCCTCGGAAAAGCAGCTAGCATAATCAAGGACACCATGCACCCCGGACATTCTCTCTTCCACCTTTTGATTTGATTTGATTTATTATTGTCACTTGTATTTTCACATACACTGAAAAGTATTGTTTCTTGCGCGCTATACAGACAAAACATACCTTTCATAGAGAAGAAAACGAGAGAGTGCAGAATGTAGTGTTACACACTAAATCTGTAAGAAATTGCATTAAAGCATTGTTAGAGTGTTTAAAAGAGTCAGAATGAAGTTTTAGAAGCATAGAACGAGAGTAAAAGGTAGAATTAGAAGATATGCTGGGCACAGCTTGCAAGAAGTCGCCTCGCTCCGGCACCGGGAGAAAGATACAAAAGTCTGAGGTCACGTACCAACCAACTCAAGAACAGCTTTTTCCCTGCTGCCATCAGACGTTTGAACGAATCTAACTTATATTATCATTGCTGAATCTCCTCCATTAACAACATCTTGCATATTACCATTGAAACTCCACTGGTCCAGCCATATAGATATTGTGGCTACAAGAGCAGGTTAGAGGCTGGGAATTCTGTGCTGAGTCACTCAACTCCTGACTCTCCAAAGCCTGTCACCATCTATAAGACGTAAGTCAGGAGTGTGATGGGATACTCTCCAGTTGCTTGGATGAGTGCAGCTCCAACTACACTCAAAAAGCTCAGCACCATCAAGACAAAGCAGCCCACTTGATTGGCACCCCAACCACAAACATTCACTCCATCCACCAATGACACATAGTGGCAGTAATGTGTAACATCTATAAGATGTACTTCAATAACTCACCATAGTTCATTTGACAGCAAACCCGCAACTTCTTACCACCTAGAAGAACAAGAGCCTCAGATACACAGCAACACTATCACCTGCAAGTTCCCCTCCAACTCACTCACCATCCTGATTTGAAAAATATATCATCATTCCTTCACTGTCTCTGGGTCACTATTCTGGAACTTCCTCCCTAACAGCACTGTGGGTATGCCTACACCCGATGGACTGCAATGATTCAAACCCATTACCACCTTCTCATGACTTTCGCACACACACACACACGCTGAATAAATAAAATTTTCATTTATATAGCGCCCTTCACATGGTGAAACCTGCATTTCTATAGCACTCTTCACATGGTGAAATGTCCCAACACATTTCTTGAAGTGTTATTAATATCACCAAAGAAGATGATATTAGGACAGATGACCAACCTCTTGGTTTCCACTTCCAATGACTAACCCATAATCCCTGTTGAATATAAATAACTGGCGCGGGGGACCTGTCTGTGACACTTTTGTCCCTTTCCTCAGGATCTGCAAATACTCAGTGGCTGCACAATACTAAAACGGTTGTGAGGTGTTATCTGGGTGTTACTGTGCAACCGATCGCTGAAAATTCATGACCAAAGCAAAAAGATGTAGCTGAGGTGAACAAAGTACTCGATTGTATTCAGAGAATGGTTACAGCACAGAAGGAGGCTATTTGGCCCACTATGTCTATTTTGGCTCTCCGAAGAAACAATTTACCCAGTATCCGCCCCCTCCTTTTCCCCATAGCCCGGCAAAATGTTTTCTTTTCAGATAATTACCTAATTCCCTTAATTGGCCCTGTGTGCACTGCACTCTCTGACAATGCACGCCAGATTCTAACATGTTAACACATTATTCTGTCAGTACCTTGGTCCTTGACTAGACTGCATCTAGAGTATGGTGCCCAATCTTCATCCCTTCTCATGATGTGTGACAGCAGTCCAGAAACGATATAAAGGAGAGCTACAAGAGTGATTCCCAGATTAAAGAACCTTAGTTACCTCAGATGAAATACGGCGCAGGAATTATTTATGTTAGATCAAAGTACACCTGGGAATGAGCCAGTGCAGATTTTTAGGGTGGAATTTTCTGGACTGGCCAACAACAGGAAGCGGAGGTGGGTGGGGGAACTTCATTTGGCACGAAGCCAAAAATCAGTTTTCTAATGGCAGGGAATTCTGTTCTTGGAACTTTAGATCAAGCTTCCTGACGAACAATGTCAGGAAGCCCTTTTGCACTCGTTAGCATGTCATGCATGCTTATTAAAAGGCTATTTTACTGGAATTAAGTTCCGTCTCAAATTAAACTCCCCACCGGCAAGAAAAAGTTTACTTTCACGACTGCACATAGGTGGCAAACATCTAGTGAGTGTGACTTTTTAAGACTTGTATGTTAGTAGATGCTGCTTTGGCCTCTTTGGGGACCGCTCACAACTTGACACATATCAGATGTTGAAAGCACAAGATACACATGGACATGGGAGGCAGGTGAAGGGGCAAGGGGAGGGAGGCTGTCCATGTGCCTCACACCAAACTTCAGAATGGAAGATTCTGCCCATAAAATAATGAAAGAGGTGGACGGCAGGCCAACTGATAGTTTGATAAATTAGGGAGGACCAGGGCACAGCAAGAGTCAAATAGTCTTCTTTTCCCACAGTGAAATGAGTTTCTAGGATGCACTGTTGGCTGGTGTGGTAGGTGCTGTCTCTGAGGACTGAGAGTGCAGCCAGGTTAGAAAGCCTCTAAACATAATGTTCTGCTCACAATGAACGTGAGACAGACTCGATGGAGCAGCTTTTCTTTTCACGCCTGTCATTTAGAAGGTTTGCAAATAACTGCAGTCAGAGCAACAATCATTCATGGAGCAGTACCTACCAGGACCATCAGAGATGGGGGGAAGATTAGTGACAATATTCACATTCAAAAAGAGAAACAGACTAAATTCAAATTGTTCAGCCCAATCTTCTGTGACGAGGTTAAGAATAATTTCAGGTTCTGACATGAAAGTAATTGAATAGAGAATGTATTTATTGCACATTCAAGATTCCATTAGGTGCATTCAATGACTAACGGCCGTGTTTATACAATTCCTACCCTGAAAGGTAACTTCCCTTTCATGTTTAGTGTTTCATAATTGAATTCATAATACTGTAGAATTGAAGAGACTGCAGATAAAGCTGTTTACATAGCACCAATGTTGGGTTTAATGGAACAATTAAAAAAAAAGGCTTGACTGCAAACTCACCTTCTTTGAAGTGTTTTTTTTCCCTTAAACTCAAGATATTTGTTCACTTGCACATTTTTAAATAAGATTTTGAATTGAGTGGAGGATATAGGACTGGGAGAAGTCTACAGCACCAGGAGGGCTGGATCTGCCCAATTATTTCATTAGAAACATAGCACAGGAACAGACCCTTCGGCCCACAATGTTGTGCCAAAGTGATGCAAAATTAAACTAACCCCTTCTGCCTGCCCTTGGTCCATATCCCTCTATTCCTTACTTATCCATATGCTTAAACACCCCTATCGTATCTGCCTCCACCACCATCCCTGGCAGCACGTTCCAGACACCTATCACTCTCTGTGTAAAAACCTTGCCCCTCACATCTTCTTTGAACATTTCCCTTCTCACCTTCAGTACATGCCCCCTAGTATTACACATTTTAACTCTTGGAAAAAGATTCTCACTGTCAACCCTATCGCCTCCACCGCGCCAGAGAAAACAACTCTAGATTTTCCAGCCTCTCCTTATACCCATACCCTCTAATCCAGGCAGCATCCTGATAAACCTCTTCTGCACCCTTTCCAAAGCCTCCATATCCTTCCTATAATGTGGCGACCAGAATTGAAAGCAATACTCTAAGTGAAGCCTAACCAAAGTTTTATAAAGCTGCAACATGACATCCTGACTCTTGTACTGAATGCCCCAACCAATAAAGGCAAGTGTGCCATTTGCATTCTTTACCACCCTATCTACTTGTGTGGCCACTTTCAGGGGGTTATGGACTTGAACCCCAAGATCCCTCTGTACATCAATGCTGTTCAGGGTCCTGCCATTAACAGTATACTTACCCTTAACATTTGATCTCTCAAAGTGCAGCACCTCACACTTGCCTAGATTAAACTCCATCTGCCATTTCTCCACCCATACCTGCAACTGATCTATATCTCACAGTATCCTTTGACAATGTTCTACACTATCCACAACCCTTTGTCCTCTGCAAATTGGCTAACCCACCCATCTACGTTTTCCTCCAAGTCATTTATATACGTCGCAAACAGCAGAGATCCCAGTACGAATCCCTGCAGAACACCACTAATCACGGACCTCCAGCCAGAAAAATACCCTTCCACCACTACTCTCTGGCTTGTATGGGCAAGTCAATTCTGAATCCAAGTGGCCATTATGCTGCACCTCTTCACTTCCTCCATTCTTCACTTTACACATCAAGCACCAATCCCTCACTGAAAGGGTTAAAAACGATTCACATTTCAATAAGCACATTTCAAACTTCAGGATGCCCTCAAGCATTTTCCACTTGATGAATTACTTTTCTGAGGTATAATCATTGTTGGAGGAAACACAACAGCCATCATTGTTACAATTGTGAGGTTTATAAGATTATTTTGTTTTGGGATTCTTTCTTTTGATTGCTAAGATTACTATATTTTGGGACTACAGTTTTAAATGCAGGGTAGACGAAAGGGATCATGTGACCAGTTTGTCTGCCAGTAAGCCTGGGTGGTTTACTTGTTAGAGATTTGAGGAAGAGGGAGATGCAAGACATTTAACTTGGAGACAATGACCACAATCTATGAGTATACCATGAATAGTCTCCCAAAGCCCTAAAAGGGTTGTAATCAGTGGTGCCCTAAACTATCACTTTACTTCAAAAGTGAAAGGAAATGGGATCAAGGAAAATGAATTAACATTTCTACTTAGATTTACTGTTGTGTTGGGTAAGAGAAGTAGTGGAAGCCATATGGCTTTCTGTTGCCACTGGTGTGAGGGTACTCAGCACAGCCTAAAATGTTGTTTGCATTGGAGGTCAAACAGTAATTGCCTGAAACAAAAACTTTACATGCTGGAAAATCTCAGCAGGTCTGACAGCATCTGTGGAGAGAGAATCCACCAACATTTCGAGTCTGGATGACCCTTTGTCAGAACAGCCTGAGTTCAGTTCCACTGGACAATATTAGAGTACAGCTTGGGGGAGATCATGTGACATATATCCTCAATGTTGGACAAAGGATGGCTGGAACCTTGAAGTGTTTAATTGGAATCAGGATTCTTTTTGTTCTTGGAGACACTAATTTGGGGTGATCTAAATTAAGTCCTTTTGTCAAGTTACTGTGTTAGAACAGTTAATGCTTAGGCCATCAGCACCATTATGGGAGATTAGGATCAGCAAAGGCTGCCTTTGTTTAAAGTTGGCTGGAGCAGACCCACCATCTGCAGGGCCAGTGCATTGGCTGGGTTGGAACATTTAACATTGAAAATGCTGGACATCAGCATTTGAGCAGCTGGAGATGTCTTGTCAGCTCAGCAATTGTCCATTTTGAAAAGCACAAATAATGGGGCGGCATGGTGACACAGTGGTTAGCACTGCTACCTCACAGCTCCAGGGTCCTGGGTTTGATTCCCGACTTGGGTCACTGTCTCTGTGAAGTTTGCACATTCCCCCCATGTCTGTGTGGGTTTCCCTCAGGTGCTCCGGTTTCCTCCCACAATCTAAAGGTGTGCGGGTTAGGTGCATTGGCTATGCTAAATTGCCCCTTAGTGTCCCAGGATGCATAGGTTGGAGGGATTAGCGGGGTAAATATGTGGGGTTATGGGGATAAGACCTAGGTGGGATTGTTGGTGCAGACTTGATGGGCCGAATGGCCTCCTTTGCACTGTAGGTTCTCTCTGATTCTATGGAATAAAGTACTTCAGCTGACCAATGTATATTTTTCATGTCTCGACCCTGACCAGAGACGGTGCCTAACATACCTACAGCTATCCAAGAACCAGTGTTGCTGAAGACTATACAGATAACTGGTTGTTTACATGAACCACCTGCTACAGGATTTGGTGCCATGGGCACTTGGAGGGCATCCATTGCCAGTGTCACTGCAAGTTACAGCGGCGTTCAGTTTTTATGCCAGTAGCTCCTTCCAGGGCTGCACGAGTGACCTCTGTGGAATTTTGCAAGCCTCTGCACACAAGTGCGTCTGGGAGGTGACAGACACTATCTTCGCGAGGGAACATTGTGGATCTTTTTTAACCCTTTCAACTGGGAACAGGCCAGCCAGGATGCAAGAGTGATGGGCTTTGCACGAATCTCAGGTTTTTCAGAGGTGCAGCATGCCATTGACTGCACTCACATGGCACTCAGGTTTCCAGCGCATCAAGCTGTGAACTATGTGAACTGCAAGACTTCCATTTGCTGAGTGTTCAGCAAGTGTGTGATAAACAAATGCATCCTCTCAGATCCTCGGCATGTTCAAAGGTCCACAGTGGCTGCAGGGTTGGTTCCCCAGCCTTGGGGACAAGGGCTACCCACTGAGGAGGTGGCTGCTGACATCTGTACGAAGGCCACAGAGTGCAGCTGGGACAAGATACAACAAGGCTCATGTTGCAACTCGCACTGGTGAAGCAGACCATTGGGATACTGAAAATGATGTTCCAGGGACTGGACCATTCTGATGGAGCCCTGCAATACAATCTATGGAGGGTGTCACAAATCGTTGTCTGCTGTGCCCTACGCAACCTGGTACTACAACTCAGGGAGGAACTGCCTGAGGAATAGATGGAATAAGCAGCACATTTCCTCCGACGAGGAAGACATTGAAGAGGATGAGGCTGAGGAGATCCTCAGGGGGCGGCACGGTAGCGCAGTGGTTAGCACTGCTGCTTCACAGCTCCAGGGTCCCGGGTTCGATTCCCGGCTCGGGCCACTGTCTGTGTGGAGTTTGCACATTCTCCTCGTGTCTGTGTGGGTTTCCTCTGGGTGCTCCGGTTTCCTCCCAAAGATGTGCGGGTTAGGTTGATTGGCCATGCTAAAAATTGCCCCTTAGAGTCCTGAGATGCGTAGGTTAGAGGGATTAGCGGGTAAAATATGTAGGGATATGGGGGCCTGGGTGGGATTGTGGTCGGTGCAGACTCGATGGGCCGAATGGCCTCCTTCTGCACTGTAGGGTTTCTATGATTCTATGATCCTCAAGCGAGAGGATGTCAGCCATGAGGTAATGGTGATGGCCTAGGCGAGGTAGACAAGCCCCGTACGTGCTCATTGCTGCTGGATTCATGGGCAATGATGTGGACATCCAGCAAGGACATCTCATTATCTTGGCATTGCTTCTGTGAGCATTGCTCTCCTGTCTGACTGATGGCCGTGTATACTCTCGATGAAAAGGCTCCTGTGTGGGGATGCAGAATTACTCATTGTCCCAACATTCCAGGAGGATGATGATGGCTGCAGTGGGGACAGTGCATAGATCCTCACAGAGCTTCTGTGAAAGTCTGACTCTTGTCTGGCTGATGGCAACTCACTTGCTCACAGTGACCAGGGTCACTGTCATATCACATATCATAGCGATGCAGTGGGGAAAGTGTCACCTCTCCTGGTCCTAGGGCATTCTTCATAAGCTGAACCCTTGAGGAGCACAGTGTCATCAGAGGCTAAAGCTGAGACAATGGGGGCGGGGGGGGGGGGGGGGGGCTCACCTCAAAGGTACAGCAAACAGGAAGAATAACTGGAATCAGTGATCCAGTCCTGTATATTGTAGCAGACATCTTAATTCCCACTGAGATATAGGCATGCCAGACATGTTCAGTCACTGTGAAGGAACGCTATCAATGTCTTGCAAAGGTTGCACAAAGCACAGGGACTGAGCCCGGGACTGAACACTCTGCCTTTATCTTGTGCAGGACTCAGATTTTCACAGGAACACAGCTCATTGTAATAAGAAGTCATAGAAAGGGTGAAATTAGTGGGAGTTTATTTACAGAAATGAACTTAATTTTGTTTAGCTGAAACAGGTTCAATGTATGTAAATGTTATTTCTGTTGCAAGGAACGCATGTGCATTAAAACACAGCGACCAGCACATGCAAATGTGTCACATGACAAGTCTGACTGATAATCCTAAATTGGTTGCCAGGGTAATTCTTAGCACACTCAGGATTATTTAATCAGATGCTGTCCACTTGCAGAATCACATCTAACGTTAGACTCTGTTTTGGGTTTTGCAAGCATGGGCTGGTTGGGTACGGTCTGTACTTTGCCTGTTACAAATAACTCCTGGAACACTCCAGTCTTTGGGATGTACAGCCTACATTCCAAGCATCACACTAACCCTAAAATTCACATTTGTGTGATGCTCGGTATGTAGGCTGTACATTCCATGGTTCCATGAAAAATATGTCTTTGAGGGAAAGACACTTAACCTCCTATCCCATGCAGATTTCCAATATGTGGATGATATGTTTGCTATATTTCAATCTGAAGCAGCATGGAATAATTTCCTTACATGTCTAAATGGGCTCCACCCTGCACTAAAATTCACCTTTGAAATGGAGCAGTCAAATGAACTGCCTTTCCTTGGTGTACTAATAGAGAAATCTGCCAGGGAGCTCTCCACCACATGCCTGCCTTCACTGGTCAATATGTTAGGATTCTTACAGTTCCACAAACTTCAAGATTGGTCTTATCAGTAACCTTGTTAATAAGGCCCAAGCCATTTGTCCATGCAACCTTGATGCAGAAATAGGGCACATCAAAGGCTGTATTATGATCAGATCATTTGATCATTTGACATTGTATTTAGCGTTGGGGCGGCACAGTGGCACAACGGATAGCACTGCTGCCTCACAGCGCCGGGGACCCGGGTTCAATTCAAGCCTCAGCTCATTATCTGAGTTTTCACATTCTCCCCGTGTCTGCGTGGGTTTCCTCCGGTTTCCTCCCCTAGTCCAAAGATGTGAGAGTTAGGTTGAGTGGCTATGCTAAATTAACCCTAGTGTTCGGGGATTAGGCAGGTAAATATGAGGAGTGACAGAAATAGGGTCTGGGTGGGATTGTGTTCAGTGCACACTCGATGGGCTGAATGGTCTCCTTCTGCACTGTAAGGATTCTGCGATTCTATATCACGCAAACTCAAGACATTACTATTTATTTCCCAAGTTCCCTAACATCCATGTCTTTCTCAACTGTAAATACTGATGTGAAATATTCATCTCTTGTGGATCCCCACATAGATGACTTTGTTGATCCTTAAGAGGCCTTATTCACTCCCTAGTTACTCTTTTGCCGTTTATGTATTTGTAGAAGCTCTTTGGATTCTCCTTTGCCTTATCTACCAAAGCAATCTCATGTCCCCTTTTTGCCCTCCTGATTTCTTTCTTAACTCTACTCCAACACCCTCTATACTCTTCAAGGGATCCACTTGACCCCAGCTGCCTATGCATGTCATATGCCTCCTTTTTCTTTTTGACCAGGGCCTCAATATCCGGAGTCATCCAGGGTACCCAACTTCTACCAGCCTTGCCCTTCACTCTAAAAGGCTAGGCTTGGGATTTGCACAACAATATGAACAATATGATCTCCAGGTTCAGAGGTGAGAGTTGCTACCATTGAGCCACGGCTAACACCTATCCTAGTTTGACCTACTTTCCAAAACTCTTGGATAGCCAAAAAGGGTAGGGGAAGGGAGAGGGGGAAGGGCAGCCACTGATTGGCTGAAAAACAGATCCTAAACCCTCAGCTAATAGAGCTTAAAGTTCTAATGTTTGATCTGGAATCAGATTAAGCTTTGACGTGATTTTCTAACGTCAGATAAAGACACAGAAGTTATTTGATGCGCTTTCATTAGAACAAATATGTTTATGTCTCAAAAGACTATTCACTAAGAGCAGTTTCCATTACCTGTTAGAAAGAAAATGAGTCAGACACTGTTTAAGTAAATAAAGTAAGCTCTGTCTGAACTCTGCACAGTGACCTTTACGAATTGTTGTTTTCCACTTGTCACATTGTTATTATTTTAAAAGGAAGGAAACGGGTTACACTTAACGCATCAAAAGCACTGAAATAACCAACTATCCTGTCAACTGCTTGAAGCAATGTTCACAGCAATTAAACTAAATCAATTCTATCTTTTCATTCAACAATGTCCTGGAAGCATTTGGGGTGGGATTCTCCCAAAAAATGCTAAGTGTCGAATTCACGTAAAAACTGGAGTAAATCATGCTGTTTGTTTTCAGCGGGGAGTGTAATAAAGAGTCTCCTACACTCTGTGCACTGCAGCGTACACTAGCATGAATCACGTTAAAAATCAGTGGACGGGATCTATTCTCGTAGGAGAGGCCGGAAGCAGAGCAGTAGCCCATGTCTGCCAGACTCCCTGCTGGCCAGCCATGCGGCCCCTGCACCGCCAGCCATGCGACCCCGCCCCCCCCCTCTCCCCCGCCGGCCGTGCAAACCCCCACCCCCTCCCCCGCAATGGCCCGATCGCTGGTCTCCAGGACCGGGCCAGCCTCGATCACCCTCAGCCCCTGACAGTCCCAATCTCCCCCTTCCCCCCACCCAGCCGATCTTCCCCCCCCCCCCGTCTCCCTCCCCCTCGTCCCCCTCCCCGATCTCTTCCCTCTGCAGTCCCGACCTTCCATCAGGCTGCCACCCCCCCCAACCTGGATGGCCAGCCCCAATCGCTGGCCTCCCTGCCACCTCCCCCACTGATCCTGATTGCAGATTTGTAGCAGGACCCCCCCACCCCCACCAATCGCCCCCAGAGGCCCCGCCCTCATCAGGCCCCAACCCCCCCCAGACCATTCCCCAATGGGCAGTGCCAGGGGGCCCAGGCTGGCACTGCCGAGGTGACCTTCTGGGGGTCTCGATTACCCTCCCTTCATTCAAGCGGGATCGGGTCGCCAGCTCCGCAAGTGGGGAGCTATTGTAAACCCTGCTGGAGTGAACCACTCCTGGCGAGGGGGAGGGGGGAGGTGCTAGTGGGCTCAGAGATTTCAGTCCCGGGCCTGCTAATGGCATTTAAATAGTATGCAAATTAGGCACAGCATACATTATGCAGCTCCGCACCGATTTCCGGCGCAGAACTGACGCCGCCGGAAATCCGGCTCTGGGAGTTGCGCTGAGGCCCGGGCGCCCAGCGAAACGGCCCCCGCGAGAGCCCCCCGGCCCGCTGAGCTAAAAAAGCAGCGCAGCAGGATGGGAAAATCACCCCCTTGAACTTTGGAAGAGCACGCTCACCTCCCATTCCAAAGACCAGCCAATTTCACTGAGACTCCAGTGCAGTACAGAGGGAGTTCTGTACTGTCTTCTTGATAAGATGTTAAACCATGCTCCTGTCTGCTCTCTCAGATGGGTCTAAAGCATCCCATGGCACAATCTCTAAGAGCAGGAGAGTCACTCAGGTGCCTTGGCCGGAATTGCGGATAGCGAAGAGCATTGTCGGGCAATACAGCAGGATATAGATAGGCTGGAAAATTGGGCGGAGAGGTGGCAGATGGAATTTAATCCGGATAAATGCGAAGTGATGCATTTTGGAAGAAATAATGTAGGGAGGAGTTATACAATAAATGGCAGAGTCATCAGGAGTATAGAAACACAGAGGGACCTAGGTGTGCAAGTCCACAAATCCTTGAAGGTGGCAACACAGGTGGAGAAGGTGGTGAAGAAGGCATATGGTATGCTTGCCTTTATAGGATGGGGTATAGAGTATAAAAGCTGGAGTCTGATGATGCAGCTGTATAGAACGCTGGTTAGGCCACATTTGGAGTACTGCGTCCAGTTCTGGTCGCCGCACTACCAGAAGGACGTGGAGGCATTGGAGAGAGTGCAGAGAAGGTTTACCAGGATGTTGCCTGGTATGGAGGGTCTTAGCTATGAGGAGAGATTGGGTAGACTGGGGTTGTTCTCCTTGGAAAGACGGAGAATGAGGGGAGATCTAATAGAGGTATACAAGATTATGAAGGGTATAGATAGGGTGAACAGTGGGAAGCTTTTTCCCAGGTCGGAGGTGACGATCACGAGGGGTCACGGGCTCAAGCTGAGAGGGGCGAAGTATAACTCAGACATCAGAGGGACGTTTTTTACACAGAGGGTGGTGGGGGCCTGGAATGCGCTGCCAAGTAGGGTGGTGGAGGCAGGCACGCTGACATCGTTTAAGACTTACCTGGATAGTCACATGAGCAGCCTGGGAATGGAGGGATACAAACGATTGGTCTAGTTGGACCAAGGAGCGGCACAGGCTTGGAGGGCCGAAGGGCCTGTTTCCTGTGCTGTACTGTTCTTTGTTCTTTGATACTTAGCTCTTATTCAACTTCTTTAATGTAGATTATCACATTGCTGCTCATGGGAGTTTGCCTTGTGTACTACATTCCAACAGTGTCTACACTTTGAAAATACTTTATTGGCTGTGAAACACTGTGGGACATTAAGGTTGTGAAAGGTGTTTTCATTATAAGTTATTTATTTCATCCACTCTTTGCTTCTTTCAACATTCTCTAATTACTGATCACAGTCCATTTGAACTTATCACAGTATCACTGACATATAACCTGTTGTACAAGTGTGATGCTGCCTTTCCTCTAAGATTATGTAGTGAAATTGTCAGTAAACACAACTGGAAGTTACAGTCATTGACCCAAACCTACCAATCAGCATTGTTACTGCTGTGACTGACAGGGATCAGTCAGATAACCACACACTTACCTGGCTACATAGAAGCAGCATTGTGAAAGATTTATTAGGATGCTACCGGGACTTGATGGTTTGAGTTATAAGGAGAGGCTGGACAGACTGGGACTTTTTCTCTGGAGCGTAGGAGGCTGAGGGGTGATCTTATAGAGGTCTATAAAATAATGAGGGGCATAGATCAGCTCGATAGTCAATATCTTTCCCAAAGGTAGGGAAGTCTAGAACTAGAGGGCATAGATTTAAGGTGAGAGGGGAGAGATACAAAAGCGTACAGAGGGGCAATTTTTTCACACAGAGAGTGGTGAGTGTCTGGAACAAGCTGCCAGAGGTAGCAGTAGAGACGGGTACAATCTTGTCTTTTAAAAAGCATTTAGACAGTTGCATGGTTAAGTTGGGTATAGAGGGATATGGGCCAAATGCGGGCAACTGGGATTAGCTTAGGGGTTTTAAAAAAAAGGGCGGCATGGACAAGTTGGGCTGAAGGGCCTGTTTCTTTGCTGTAAACTCTGACTCTAACCCGCTCAGTGCAGGTGTGCACACAGAGATCTGCAAAAAGAATTAGCACAGAAAACACATCCCTTTTACAGCACTAATTGCGTTATGGTAAGTTTAAAGAACCACATTGTAAGTTAATGAATGGGTGAATGGATCAATAGATATATTTTAGTGCCCACCCAAATTGCCCTTGAAAAGGCGGTGGTGAGCTGCCTTCTTGAACTGCTGCAGTCCCTGATGAGTGAACAAGTGAGGTAGATAGGTTGCTTGTGTGGGTAAGTTATTGAGAAGATAAGTGGGTGAGGTTGGTACATGGATAAGTAGGTAGGTGGGTAGGTAGATGAGTTGTTAAATGGATAGGTGGATAAGTGGAAGGTTGGGTATCTGGGTAGGTAGGTAAGTAGGCAAGTTGGTACGTGGGTAGGTGAGTAAGCGGTTGAGGTAGGTAAGAGTATGAAGTAAGTCCGTACGCGGGAGAGTTAAGTCCGTACGCGGGAGAGTTAAGTCCGTACGCGGGTGAGGTGAGTCCGTACGCGGGTGAGGTGAGTCCGTACGCGGGTGAGGTAAGTCCGTACGCGGGTGAGGTACGTCCGTACGCCGGTGAGGTACGTCCGTACGCGGGAGAGTTAAGTCCGTACGTGGGTGAGTTAAGTCCGTACGCGGGGGAGGTAAGTCCGTACGCGGGTGAGTTAAGTCCGTACGCGGGTGAGTTAAGTCCATACGCGGGAGAGTTAAGTCCGTACGCCGGTGAGGTAAGTCCGTACGCGGGTGAGGTAAGTCCGTACGCGGGGGAGGTAAGTCCGTACGCGGGTGATGTACGTCCGTACGCGGGGGAGGTAAGTCCGTACGCGGGGGAGGTAAGTCCGTACGCGGGGGAGGTAAGTCCGTACGCGGGGGAGGTAAGTCCGTACGCGGGTGATGTACGTCCGTACGCGGGTGATGTACGTCCGTACGCGGGGGAGGTAAGTCCGTACGCGGGTGATGTACGTCCGTACGCGGGGGAGGTAAGTCCGTACGCGGGTGAGGTAAGTCCGTACGCGGGTGATGTACGTCCGTACGCGGGGGAGGTAAGTCCGTACGCGGGTGAGGTAAGTCCGTACGCGGGGGAGGTAAGTCCGTACGCGGGGGAGGTAAGTCCGTACGCAAGGGAGGTAAGTCCGTACGCGGGGGAGGTAAGTCCGTACGCGGGGGAGGTAAGTCCGTACGCGGGGGAGGTAAGTCCGTACGCGGGTGATGTACGTCCGTACGCGGGTGATGTACGTCCGTACGCGGGGGAGGTAAGTCCGTACGCGGGGGAGGTAAGTCCGTACGCAAGGGAGGTAAGTCCGTACGCGGGGGAGGTAAGTCCGTACGCGGGGGAGGTAAGTCCGTACGCAAGGGAGGTAAGTCCGTACGCGGGGGAGGTAAGTCCGTACGCAAGGGAGGTAAGTCCGTACGCGGGTGAGTTAAGTCCGTACGCGGGTGATGTACGTCCGTATGCGGGTGAGGTAAGTCCGTACGCAGGAGAGTTAAGTCCGTACGCAAGGGAGGTAAGTCCGTACGCGGGGGAGGTAAGTCCGTACGCGGGTGAGTTAAGTCTGTACGCGGGTGAGGTAAGTCCGTACACGGGTGAGGTAAGTCCGTACGCGGGTGAGGTAAGTCCGTACGCGGGTGAGTTAAGTCTGTACGCGGGTGAGTTAAGTCCGTACGCGGGTGAGTTAAGTCCATACGCAAGGGAGGTAAGTCCGTACGCGGGTGAGTTAAGTCCGTACGCGGGTGAGTTAAGTCCGTACGCGGGTGAGTTAAGTCCGTACGCGGGAGAGTTAAGTCCGTACGCGGGTGAGGTGAGTCCGTACGCGGGGGAGGTAAGTCTGTACGCGGGTGAGGTAAGTCCGTACGCGGGTGAGGTGAGTCCGTACGCGGGGGGGTAAGTCTGTACGCGGGAGAGGTAGGTCTGTACGCGGGTGAGGTGAGTCCGTACGCGGGTGAGGTAAGTCTGTACGCGGGGGAGGTAAGTCCGTACGCGGGTGAGGTAAGTCCGTACGCGGGTGAGGAGGTCCGTACGCGGGTGAGGTAAGTCCGTACGCGGGTGAGGTAAGTCCGTACGCGGGTGAGGTAAGTCTGTACGCGGGAGAGGTAGGTCTGTACGCGGGTGAGGTAAGTCCGTACGCGGGTGAGGTAAGTCTGTACGCGGGAGAGGTAGGTCTGTACGCGGGTGAGGTGAGTCCGTACGCGGGTGAAGTAAGTCCGTACGCGGGTGAGTTAAGTCTGTACGCGGGAGAGGTAGGTCTGTACGCAGGTGAGGTGAGTCTGTACGCGAGTGAAGTAAGTCCGTACGCGGGTGAGGTAAGTCTGTACGCGGGAGAGGTAGGTCTGTACGCGGGTGAGGTGAGTCCGTACGCGGGGAGGTAAGTCCGTACGCGGGTGAGGTAAGTCTGTACGCGGGGAGGTAGGTCTGTACGCGGGTGAGGTGAGTCCGTACGCGGGGAGGTGAGTCTGTACGCGGGTGAGGTGAGTCCGTACGCGGGGAGGTGAGTCTGTACGCGGGGGAGGTACGTCCGTACGCGGGTGACGTGGGTATCTGGGTTGGGGAGTTGGTTTGTAGTCGGTCAGGAGGACGATTGGGTATTTGGAACTGGGGGTTTTGTGGTACAGTGTGAGTGATTGGGGGATGTGTAGTTACCCAGACGTTAGACCACATTTTAATCTGGATAATATTTCCTGAATATTCTATTCAAGTAAATCCCATGGAACTGTCCGAAGTGACATTCTCAGTGGGCTCCAAGAAGCAGGGAAATTGCTCATCGGAAGTTGAAACTTCCCAGGTTATTCCCACAGAGGTGCACGGGTCTGGAGTTTACAGAGTCCCAACGCACATCTCAGTCCTTCATCCAGTCTCCGACAATCCCAGTGATTGGAAGATTTGGGTTAAATAGCTCTGAAAGTACCCAGTAATCTGCAGCCTTTTCACTCAAATCACTTTCTTGATTTGATTTATTATTGTCACCTGTATTAACATACAGTGAAAAGTATTGTTTCTTTCGCCATACAGACAAAACATACCATTCATAGAGAAGGAAATGAAAAAGTACAGAATGTAGTGTTACAGTCATAGCTAGGGTGTAGAGAAAGATCAGCTTAATGCAAGGTAAGTCCATTCAAAAGTCTGACAGCAGCAGGGAAGAAGCTGTTCTCGAGTCGGTTGGTACGTGACCTCAGACTTTTGTATCTTTTTCCCGACGGAAGAAGGTGGGAGAGAGAATGTCTGGGGTGCGTGGGGTCCTTAATTATGCTGGTTACTTTGCCGAGGCAGCGGGAAGTGTAGATAGAGTCAGTAGACGGGAGGCTGGTTTGTGTGATGGATTGGGCTACATTTACAACCTTTTGTAGTTACTTGCGGTCTTGGGCAGAGCAGGAGCCATACCAACTTGTGATACAACCAGAAAGAATGCTTTCTATGGTGCATCTGTAAAAGTTGCTGAGAGTCGTAGCTGACATGCCAAATTTCCTTAGTCTTCTGAGAAAGTAGAGGCATTGGTGGGCTTTCTAACTATAGTGTCGGCATGGAGGGACCGGGACAGGTTGTCGGTGATCGAGATACCTAAAAACCTGAAGCTCTCGACCCTTTCTACTTCATCCTCGTTGGTGTAGACAGGAGCAGGTTCTCCTTTACGCTTCCTGAAGTTGATGACAACCTCCTTAGTTTTGTTGACATTGAGGGAGAGATTGTTGTTGTTGCATCAGTTCACCAGATTCTCTATCTCATTCCTGAACTCTGTCTCGTCATTGTTTGAGATCCGACCCATTACGGTGATGTCGACAGCAAACTTGAAAATTGAATTGGAGGGGAATTTGGCCACACAGTCATAAGCGTATGAGGAGTATAATAGGGGGCTGAGAACACAGCCTTGTGGGGCACCAGTGTTGAGGATGATCGTGGAGGAGGTGTTGCCTGTCCTTACTGATTGTGGTCTGTGAGTTAGGAAGGTCAGGATCCAGTCGCAGAGGGAGGAGCTGAGGCCCAGGCCATGGAGTTTGGAGATGAGTTTCATGGGAATAATGATGTTGAAGGCTGAGCTGTAGTCAATAAATAGGAGTCTGACATAGGTGTCCTTGTTATCTACGTGTTCCAGGGTTGAGTGCAGGGCCAGGGAGATGGCGTCTGCTGTAGACCTGTTGCGGCGGTAGGCAAACTGTAGTGGATCCAGGTAGTCTGGGTGGTTGGAATTGATTCGTGCCATGACTAACCTTTCGAAGCACTTCATAATGATGGATGTCAGAGCCACCGGCCGATAGTCATTAAGGCACGCTGCTTGTGTTAATTTCTTGAGGTAGTCTGTGTTGAAATAACGACTTGAAAATAGTTCAATCAAATGAAAATTAATCCAAGACAAGTTCTTAAATTCAATTCATAGGGCTGAGTTGAGGAGGAACTTCTTCACCCAAAGGGTTGTGAATCTGTGGAATTCCCTGCCCAGTGAAGCAGTTGAGGCTACCTCATTGAATGTTTTTAAGGCAAGGATAGATAAATTTTTGAACAGTAAAGAAATTAAGGGTTATGGTGAGCAGGCAGGCAGGTGGAGCTGAGTCCACGAAAAGATCAGCCATGATCTTATTAAATGGTGGAGAAGGCTCGAGGGGCCAGATGGCCTGCTCCTGCTCCTAGTTCTTACATGTGTTCATGTGTTCATGTTCTTTTGGCTAAGATGCAAACGAGACCAAGCCTTGGAGGAGGTGCCTGCTCCAATCAGTTTGGATCATGTAGATCAAGCCCAAGACAGGAAGTGGTGAGCCTGTCTTGTCAGCTTGGATCTGGAATGTCTCATTTGCTGAGACTTTGAATTGGACTTTGATTGGATTGAATTGGATATAAACAAAAAAAATCTTACTGAGGCCAGTCTTCTGTCACCATTACCCTTTATTTACAACGTGCTCAAGTTGCCCTCAGCGGCTGCAGTGTACAGTCAGCCCCGAATCTATCGACTGCCAGCCTGAGTAGAGCGGGTGATTTTAAACTCCCCACTGCTCCTTCCCTATTGGCCAAGTCTCCACTCGGCTAATAGGAGAGCTCGTACTCTACGAGGTCCAGGGGGAGATATATTGAAAATCCCTTGTGGCCATCTTAACATCCCTCCCCCATCAAACCCGTTTCTCCCCCAACATCCCTACCAAGAGAGGACCTTTTCCGCTGCTTGGCGATCGGCCTGGGGTTGATTGGAGGCAGAACTGGATCAGGGGGTTTTAAGTTGATTGGAGACCTTTGTTCCTGAAGGGAGTGCCATAATGCCACTGACGCTGGTTCTTCCTGAGATCTTGCTTCAGTTGAGGCGTCAGTCTCTTCTGCTTCCATTACAGAATCCATGTCCTCATCACCCAAAGGGGCAGCTGTAGAGTCAACTTCTAGTCGTGGCTCGATGGTTGGTATGGTCGTCCCCATGGCTGGTATGAGGTTTGCACTGTCATGGGTTCCCTACTCCTGTAATAGTCTAGGAATTTCCTGACAATTTTGCCCTGAACATGGATCTTGTAAAACATGGATTTTCTCTGTTATGATCCTGGGGACCAAACTGAGGGCATCCCCAAAGTTCCTCACATGGCCCAGATCGCCTATTTTAAACATTCTTTCTGACCTTGCAGAATCATAATTCTTCTTTTGGTTCTCTTGTTGGGACTCCACCCTCCCCTTCAAGTTTGGGAGCAATAAGCTTAATCTTTCCGAAGCCTCCATCCCAGGGGCGATTCCTGTGAAGGGTAGTTCTATAGATGAATAGAAATCATGCCAGTTTGGTCTCAATGAATGCTGCGGGTTGCTTTTTCATGCCGAACTTAAAAGTCTGCACTGCCCATTCAGCCAAACCATTCAATGATAGGGTGCTGTTCTAATGTGTTTGATTCCATTGGAAAACGTGAAGGTCTGAAATTCAGTGCTTGTAAAGGCAGTGCCTTTGTCAGAGACCAGGACTTCAGGTATCCCGTGTGTGCAGAAACTTTGTCGTTGCTTCTCAGTGGTAGCATGGGAAGTGGTGGAGCACATGCAATGTACCCCTAACTATTTGGAGTGTGCGTCAACCATAATTAAGAACATGGAACCCAAAAGAGGCCTAGCACAATCTCCATGCACTCGCACCCATGGCCTATCAGCTACCAGGCCACTGCCATGGATGTACGGAGGGGTGGGGGAGGGCGGGGGGAGATGGGGGGCGGTATGTCAGTTTTTGATTTTCCTGACATAAATCACACTCTGTATTGGCTGCCCTAAGAGTGGGCCACCATACGTAGTTGCTGGCTAGCATTTTCATCTTTGAAATCCCAGGGTGACTATGGTGTAATTCCATGAGTATTGGACGCCACCCTGGGCGAAGGACAAGTACGCGAGACCCCCCAGAGAATGATACCATCCTCAACACTCAGCTTGTCTTTCTTCGTCAAGTAATGTTTCATTTCATCTGAGGGTTGTCCTCCGAATCCCCCATATATGTATTAATTTAGATAGGACTGGGTCCTTTTGTGTCCAGGCCTTGATTTGCCTCACAGACACTGGCAAGGTGTCCAAAAAATTGAGGGTCATCACAATTCTTTCGAAGCAGGGTTTTTGAGCAATGGCAGACGGCTCAGTGCATCGGCATTAGCTATCTGGCTCCCGGGCCAGTGCTGTAGGAGGCATTCATAAGCCACCAGTAACAAGGCCCAACTCTGTTTTCAGGTGGAGGCCGTGTGGGGTATTGTCTTGTCTTCTTTAAGAAGTCCTAGCAGTGGTTCATGATCAGTTACCATGAAGAAGCGTTTACCATAGACAAATCGATGGAATATTTTAATGCTGAAGACAACTGCCAATCCTTCTTTCTTAATCGGGAATACCTCCACTCAATGTATGAGAGGGTCCTAGATGCGTATGCAATAGACTTCTCTGTTCCATCTCTCCAGCAATGTGCCAGTACCACCCAGAACCTGTAAGAGGAGGCATCGCATATCAAGATAAGGCCCTTTTTGGGGTCAAAATGGGCCAATAAATTAAAGGACAAAAGTTTCAGTTTAAAGCTTTTGAAAGCCTCCAGTTGTGGTACCCTCAAAGATTACCTTTTATGTTTCCATAGTAGGGCATGCAAGAAGGCCAACAAAGAAGCTAAATTAGGAATAAACTTCCCTCAATAATTCACTCACCCCAGGAAGAATATTAATTCCACGGGGTTCCTTAGAGTTCGCACCTCCTTAATGGCCCTCACCTTGTCTTCTACAAGATGAAGGCCCTTGCCATCCATCCAATAGACTAAATAGGTTACAGCACTTGATTGGAAGACACATTTTTTCTCCTTTCAGGTGTATTCTGACCTCCAAGAATCACGGTAAGACCTCTTCCAGGTCTGCGAGGTGTTCGCATTCTGAAGTTCCTTTGACCAAAACATTGTTCATGTTTGATTTGATTTGATTTTAATTTGATTTGATTTATTATTGTCACATGTATTAGCATACAGTAAAACGTATTGTTTCTTGTGTGCTATACAGACAATGCATACCATTCATAGAGAAGAATGTAGTGTTACATACTTTCGGGAAAGCTCGTCCAGTTCAAGTTGGCGTTATGCATGGGTCATGTCCAACTTCGAAAATGTTTGGCCCCCATTTAACCTGGTGTACAGGTCTTCAATCCAGGGCAATCTTAGAAACCCTATTGACTATAAGCTTATAGTCTCCACAAAGTTGGACCGAATTATAAACGCATAGAATTTTACTATACAGAAGGCGGCCATTCGGCCATTGTGCTTGTGCTGGCTCTTTGAAAAAGTTATCTACAGGGTTGCATTCTCCCACTCTTTCTCCAATGCAGTGTAAAGAGATCCCCTTGACCTATTTATCCAATTTCCTTTTGAAAGGTTATTAAATCTGCTTCCAACCCCCTTTCAGGAAGTCCATATCAGATCATAACAACTCTGTATTTTAAAAAAAAATCTCATGTTGCCTTTGGATCTCGTGCCAATTATCTTAACTCTGGAATCCTTTGATTACTGATCCTTGTACCAGTGGAAACTAGTTCTCCTTATATTTGCTAGTAATAAAGTCTCATATCATGTGACAACTACATTTCCTACACATTCCATGTTTAATGTTGTGATGATCTAATGAAACACCAGTCAACTTTTGTGTTCTCGTGGTTAAACTTAAGAAAGGCCCCACCTTGGAGCCTTCCTGCTTCATTCAGTTAACCTGCAGGTTTAGTAAAATGACACATGGTGATTTGTGAGACTGAGCACCAGCTGAGTAATGTTGTACCGTGCAGTTAAAAGGCTCTCTTGCTCTATGCAAATCTGGTGTGCTGACCTAGGACAATGATCCCTTATCTCGAAGGCTGTAACAATTTAAAACATAGAGATATCCAGAACAGGTGCTTTCTGTAGCAATTACAGCACAGGAAAAAGGCCATTCAGCTCACCTGCTGTACAAAGAAGATAAGAATTAGGAAGAGGAGTGGCCATGCTGTCTCTCAAATCTGCTTCACTACTTAATCAGACCATGGCTCGTCTACCTCAACTCCAGTTTCTCACTTTATCCTCAAATCGCTTAAGTCCCTACATGTCCAAAAAATGTATTGGCTTCTGTACTGAATATACTTCACAACTAAGCAGCCTCTGGGGCAGAGAATTGGATTCACAACCCTCTCAGTGAAGAAATCTTTCCTCATCTCAATCCCAACTGACCAACTGTAGCAGGCAACACAGTGTTCTGGACTCACACTCTCAACTGCAGAGAACTGTGTCAACACACCCTCCACCCCACCCCCCCGGACTATATTGTCTCCTACTGACCACTACATTCCTATTAACTCTCCCGGCTGGCATGGTGGCACAGTGGTTAGCACTGATACCTCACAGCGCCAGGGACCCAGGTTTGAGTATCAACCTGTAAAATCCTTCCAACATGCCAAGAGCTGGCGATTAGAGCCGGAGAGATAGTTGGTCAGCCATGCTTGATGCAGAGTAGCATCCCTCGGCTATAAGCCGCTGGCGACAGACTAGCGACTTGTTCCAGGAAAAATTAACTCTGAAAACAGATGAAAGTCTGCTTTGTGCACTGCTAGGTGCGGGAAGAACAACAATAAAAACCATAGAATCCCTACAGTGCAGAAGGAGGCCATCAATATCAATAGAGAAGCAGTGGCAGAGTTTTAAGGAGATATTTAATAGCTCTCAGCCAAAATTTATCACAGCAAAAAAGAAAGACTCTTTGAGAAGGATAAAAGAACCCAGAGGGCAGGAGCATCAGCCTCTGCAATTGTCCAACAGTTTTGACGTTCTTTCAACTTGTTTAAATGAGAGTGGGGCTGCAGGCTGGATGAGCTGACTGACCATGGCACTATGGTTATAGGAAGACATTCAAGCAGTGGACAGTATAGTGAGGGAGATTAACATTGTTCTCTGGAGCAAGGAATGAGAGTCCAGACTGCTGTGTTGCCTACCTGGTGCCAGGGTTCAGGACATCTGCTCAGGGCTGGAGAGGAACTTGCAGTGGGAGAGGGAGGATCCATTTGTCATGGCCCATGTAGATATTAATGACATAGGCAGGACGAGGAAGGAGGTTTTGCATAGTCAGTAAGAGGAACTAGGCACTAAATTAAGAAGCAGAACCTAGAATCATAGAATCCCTACAGTGCAGAAGGAGGCCATTCGGCCCATCGAGTCTGCGCCGACCACAATCCCACCCAGGCCCTATCCCCCACATAGTTTACCCGCTAATCCCTCTAACCTACACATCTCAGGACTCTAAGGGGCAATTTTTAACCTGGCCAATCAACCTAACCCGCACATCTTTGGACTGTGGGAGGAAACCGGAGCACCCGGAGGAAACCCACGCAGACACGAGGAGAATGTGCAAACTCCACACAGACAGTGACCCGAGCCGGGAATCGAACCCGGGACCCTGGAGCTGTGAAGCAGCAGTGCTAACCACTGTGCTACCGTGCCGCCCAAACCTCAAAGATAATAACTTCTGGATTATTACCTGAGCCATGTGCAAATTGGCATGGGACAAATAAGATTAGAGAAATGAATGTATAGCTCAAAGACAGATGTGCGAGAAATGGGTTGCAGTTCATGGGGCATTGGCCTCAGTACTGGGAAAATTGGGATCTGTACTGTTGGAACGGTCTACACCTGAACTGTGCTGGGGCTGATATCCTCACGAACCACTTAACTGGGGAAGTAGAGAGAGTTTTAAACTGAATAGAGGGGGCAAGGTATCAAATTTGGAAAGATGTAGTGAACCAAAGAGTAGAGACAAGGCATTTAGGAATGATCAACAGACCATGAAAGGAAGGGACGGAGAGTACAAATCTAAAAGTAAATCAGCAGATGAGGCTAAATGCTACAAAAATAATAAAAGGACAAAACTAAAGGCTCTGTATCTAAATGTACATAGCATTCGAAACACAACAGATGAACTAATAGTGCAAACAGAAATCAATAGCTACGATTTGATGGCCATTACAGAGACAAGGCTACAGGATGACATAGCTTGAGACCTGAATATTGGAAGGTATGTGACATTGAGGAAGGACAGGAAATTAGCAACAGGTGGAGGAACAGCTCTGATAATTAATGATTAGTACATTAGAGAGGGGATGACCTCAGTTTAGGAAACCAGGATGCAGAAGCTGTTTGGGCTGAGATGAGAAATGATGAGGGCAAGATGACACTTGTGGGAGTGGTGTATAGACCCCCTAATCATAATTACATGGTAGGACAGAGCATAAAAGAGGAGGGAATAGGAGCTTGTCAGAAAGGTACGGAATAACCACAGGGGATTTTAATCTGCGTATAGATTGAAAAAATAAAATGGGTAAATGTAGCATTAAGAAAAGAACAAAGAACAAAGAAAATTACAGCACAGGAACAGGCCCTTCGGCCCTCCAAGCCTGCACCGACCATGCTGCCTGACTTAACTAAAACCCCCTACCCTTCTGGGGAACATATCCCTCTATTCCCATCCGATTCATGTACTTGTCAAGACGCCCCTTAAAAGTCACTACCGTATCTGCTTCCACTACCTCCCCCGGCAATGAGTTCCAGGCAACCACTACTCTCTGTGTACAAAATCTGCCTCGTACATCTCCTTTAAACCTTGCCCCTCGCACCTTAAACATAATTGACTCTTCCACCCTGGGAAAAAGCTTCTGACTATCCACTCTGTCCATGCCTCTCATAATCTTGCAGGCTTCTATCAGGTCTCCCCTCAACCTCCGTCGCTCAAGTGAGAACAAACCAAGTTTCTCCAATCTCTCCTCATAGCTAATGCCCTCCATACCAGGCAACATCCTGGTAAATCTTTTCTGTACCCTCTCCAAAGCCTCCACATCCTTCTGGTAGTGTGGCGACCAGAATTGAACACTATATTCTAAGTGCAGCCTAACTAAGGTTCTATAAAGCTGCAACATGACTTGCCAATTTTTAAACTCAATGCCCCGACCAATGAAGGCAAGCATGCCGTATGCCTTCTTGACTACCTTCTCCACCTGCATTGCCACTTTCAGTGACCTGTGTACCTGTACACCCAGATCCCTTTGCCTATCAATACTCCTAAGAGTTCTGCCATTTACTGTATATTTCCTACCTGTATCAGACCTTCCAAAATGCATTACCTCACATTTGTCCGGATTAAACTCCATCTGCCATCTCTCCGCCCAAGTCTCCAACTGGTCTATATCTTGCTGTATCCTCTGATGGTCCTCATCACTATCCGCAAATCCACCAAGCTTTGTGTCGTCTGCAAACTTACTAATCAATCCAGTTACATTTTCCTCCAAATCATTTATATATATTACAAACAGCAAAGGTCCCAGCACTGATCCCTGAGGAATGTCACTTGTCACAGCCCTCCATTCAGAAACATACCCTTCCACTGCTACCTTCTGTCTTCTATGACCGAGCCAGTTTTGTATCCACCTTGCCAGCTCACCTCTGATCCCATGCGACTTCACCTTCTGCACCAGTCTGCCATGAGGGACCTTGTCAAAGGCCTTACTGAAGTCCATGTAGACAACATCCACTGCCCGACCCTCATCAATCATCTTCGTCACTTCCTCGAAAAACTCGATCAAGTTCGTGAGACACGACCTCCCCTTCACAAAACCATGTTGCCTCTCACTAATACGTCCACTTATTTCCAAGTGGGAATAAATCCTGTCTCGAAGAATCCTCTCCAATAATTTCCCTACCACTGAAGTAAGGCTCACCGGCTTGTAATTACTTTGTTTAAGAAGGGTAGCACGAATAATCCAAGTAATTACAGGCCGGTTACAGGAACAACATTGGCTATTCTCCAATCCTCTAGGACCTCCCCTGTAGTCAGTGAGGATACAAAGATTTCTCTCAAGGCCCCAGCAATTTCCTCCCTTGCCTCTCTCAGTATTCTGGGGTATATCCCATCAGGCCCTGGGGACTTGTCTACCTTAATGTTTCTCAAGAACCCCAATACCTCCTCCTTTTTGATCTCAACATGACTCAAACTATCAACACACCCTTTCCCAGACTCATCATCCACCAGGTCCTTCTCTTTGGTGAATACTGACGCAAAGTACTCATTTAATACCTCACCCATTTCCTCTGGCTCCACGCATAGATTCCCTCCCTTGTCCTTGAGTGGGCCAACCCTCTTGCTCTTTATATATATGGCAGATGGACTTCAACCCGGATAAATGTGTAGTGGTACATTTTGGCAGGTCAAATGGGATGAAGGAGTATAATATCAAGGGTAAGACTCTTAGCAGTGTAGAGGATCAGAAGGACCTTGGGGTCCGGGTCCATAGGACTCTTAAATCGGCCTCACAGGTAGAGGAGGTGGTTAAGAAGGCGTATGGTGTGCTGGCCTTCATCAATTGAGAGATTGAGCTTAGGAGTCGGGAGATAATGATGCAGCTTTATAAGACCCTCGTCAGACCCCACTTAGAGTACTGTGCTCAGTTCTGGTCGCCTCATTACAGGAAGGATGTAGAAATGATTGAAAGGGTGCAGGGAAGATTTACAAGGATGTTGCCTGGATTGGGTGGCATGCCTTATGAGATAGGTTGAGGGAGCTCGGTCTTTTCTCCTTGGAGAGACGAAGGATGAGAGGTGACCTGATAGAGGTGTATAAGATGTTGAGAGGTATAGATCGGGTGGATTCTCAGAGGCTTTTTCCCAGGGCTGAAATGGCTGCTACGAGAGGACACAGGTTTAAGGTGCTGGGGAGTAGGTACAGAGGAGATGTTAGGGGGACGTTTTTCACTCAGAGGGTGGTGGGTGAGTGGAATCGACTGCCGTCAATGGTGGTGGAGGTAAACTCGATAGGGTCTTTTAAGAGACTTCTGGATGAGTACATGGTGCTTCATAGGATTGAGGGTTATAGGTAAGCCTATATATAGGCCTAGGTAGGTAGGGACATGACCGGCGCAACTTGTGGGCCGAAGGGCCTGTTTGTGCTGTAGTTTTTCTATGTTCTATATTTATAAAAAGCCTTGGGATTTTCCTTAATCCTGCTGGCTGATGCTTTTTCAGGACCCCTTTTAGCTCTTCTTACTCCTTGCTTAAGTTTCTTTCTACTTTTCTTGTATTCCACACTTGCTTTGTGTGTTCCCAGCCTCCTAGCTTTGACAAATGCTTCCTTTTTCTCTTTGACTAGGCTCACAATATCTCTCGTTATCCAAGGTTCCCAAAACTTGCCATACTTATCCTTCATCCTTACAGGAATGTGCCGGTCCTGAATCCCTATCAACTTACACTTGAAAGCCTCCCTCATGCCAGATGTTGATTTGCCCTCAAACATCTGCTCCCAATCTACATTCTTCAGTTCCTGCCTAATATTGTTGTAATTAGCCTTCCCCCAGTTTAGCACCTGAACCTGAGGACTACACTTATCTTTATCCATCAGTACCTTAAAGCTTACTGAATTGTGGTCACTGTTCCCGAACTGCTCCACTACTGAAACATCGTCCACCTGGCCGGGCTCATTCTCCAATACCAGGTCCAGTATGGCCCCTTCCCTAGTTGGACTATCTACATACTGTTTCAGGAAGCCCTCTTGGATACTCCTTACAAACTCTGCCCCATCCACGCCCCTAGCACTAAGTGAGTCCCAGTCAATATAGGGGAAATTAAAATCTCCCACCACAACAACCCTGTTACTTTTACACCTTGCCAAAATCTGCCGACACATCTGTTCCTCAATCTCCCGCTGGCAGTTGGGTGGCCTATAGTAAACCCCCAACATTGTGACTACACCTTTCCTATTCCTGAGCTCTACCCATATTGCCTCGCTGTATGAGCTCTCCGAGGTGTCCTCCCGGAGTACAGCTGTGATATTCTCCTTAACCAGTAGTGCAACTCCCCCACCCCTTTTACACCCCCCTCTATCCCACCTGAAACATCTGTATCCTAGAATGTTAAGCTGACTTAGATGAAGAGTTCATAGAATATTTTTGAGATAGTGTCTTAGAACAGCACGTTCTGGAGCCAACCAAAGGGCACCTATACTGGACCTGATATTGTGAAATGGGATAGGATTAATTGATAACCTTGTAGTGAAGGCACCCCTTGGTAGATGCGATCATAGTATGATTGAATTTTACATTCAGTTTGAGGGAGAGAAGAATACATCCAAAATTCATCTTTTAAGTTTAAATAAGGGTAACTATGACAATATGAAATTGGAGCTAGCTAAAGTGAACTGTCCAATGTGCTTAAGGGATAGATCTACAGGGGTTCAGTGGTAGATATTTAAAGGCATATTTTAGATTACACAGAATAGACACACTCCAATGAGAGAGAAACATTTCAAGAGGAGAGCCCATCATCTGCTTTGATTTGATTTGATTTATTGTCACATGTATTGACATACAGTGAAAACTCTTGTTTCTTGCGCGCTATACAGACAAAACATACCATTCATCGAGAAGGAAACGAGAGAGTGCAGAATGTAGTGTTACAGACATAGCTAGGGTATAGAGAAAGATCAACTTAATGCAAGGTAAGTCCATTCAAAAGTCTGACGGCAGCAGGTAAGAAGCTGTTCTTGAGTCGGTTAGTACGTGACCTCAGACTTTTGTATCTTTTTCCCGATGGAAGAAGGTGGAACAGAGAATGTCTGGGATGAGTGGGGTCCTTAATTATGCTGGCTGCTTTGCCAAGGCAGCGGGAAGTGTAGACAGATGGGAGGATGGTTTGCGTGATGGATTGGGCTACATTCACGACCTTTTGTAGTTCCTTGCGGTCTTGGGCAGAGCAGGAGCCATACCAAGCTGTGATACAACCAGAAAAAATGCTTTCTTGGTGCATCTGTAAAAGTTGGTGAGAGTTGTAGCTGTCTTCACTATAGAGGGCACAAGTAACATCCCAGAAATTGCTGTAAATCAGGAAATTGAGGGAGGGAGGAACTCAAGAAAATTACAATCACCAGGGAAGTGGTATTGAGCAAATTGTTAGGTCTGTGGGCTGACAAATCCCCTGGTCCGGATGGACTTCACCATGATGTCTTGGAAGAAGTAGCTGATGAGATAATTGATGCATTGGTTTTAATTTTCCAAAATTCCCTATATTCAGGAAGATTCCATTAGATTGAAAGATAGCACCTGTAAGTCCTTTATTCGAGAAGGGAATGAGACAGAAAGCAGGGAACGACAGGCTAGTGAGCCTAATATCTGTCATAGGAAAATGTTAGAAGCCAATATTAAAGTTGTTATAGCAAAGCACTTGAAAAACCTCAAGGCAATCAGGCAAATTTAACATGGTTTTGTGGAAGGGAAATCACGTTTAACCAATTTATTGGACTTCTTTGAAGGAATCACTGGTGCTGTAGATAAAGGGGAACCGGTGGATGTACTGTACTTAGATTTCCAGATGGCATTTGTTAAGGTGCCACATCAAGGGTTATTGCAGGAAATAGAGGTTTATGGTGTGGGGTGTAATATATTGGCATGGGTTGAAGATTGGCTAGGTAACAAATGATGTGGAGATGCCGGCGTTGAACTGGGGTAAACACAGTAAGAAGTTTAACAACACCAGGTTAAAGTCCAACAGGTTTATTTGGTAGGCTTTTGCTACCAAATAAACCTGTTGGACTTTAACCTGGTGTTGTTAAACTTCTTACTGAGGTAACAAATAACAGAGAATTGGTGTAAATGGGTCTTTTCCAGGTCTTTTCCACCCCCCCATGTGCGGTCCCACCCCCCCCCCCCCCACCCACCATGTGCGGCCCCGACCATCCCCCCGCGCTATGTGCAGTCCCGACCCCCTGCATGTGCTGTCCCGACACCACCATCCCCCCCCCCCCCCATGTGCGGCCCCGACCCCCCGCATGTGCAGTCCAGACTCCGCCCCCCACGTGCGGTCCCGACCCCCCCCTCCCCCTCCCCCCCCGACCACCCATGTGTGCGGTTCCGATTCCCCCCGTGTGCAGCGCCGACACCCCCGAAAATGTGAAATTGTCCACTTTGGCGAGAAGAATAGAAAGGCAGTGTAATGGAAAGAGACTGCAGAACCTGGGGCTTCTCAGCCTTTTTGATCAAGTGTCAGATCAAGCCTAAGATGGAGTGCAATGCCTTATCTTGTCAACTTGGATCTTGTTTGTCTTCCTTGTGGGGACCATGACTTGGATTCAATTGGAATTTGAATTTGGTTTTTGGAGCGAGCAAGAAATGGATTTGGGTTTGCCCAGTCCATTGGTTTTATAACTTTATGAATAGAGTAAAAAATGGTACAGAGGGATCTGGGTGTCTTGGTACATGATTCACAAAAAGGTTAATGTTCAGGTACAGCAAGTGATTAGGAATAGAATGTTCGTGTTTATTACAATGGGAATGGAATATAAGTTTGGAAGTTTTACTGCAGCTGTACAGAGCATTGGTACGACAACATCTGGAATGCTGTGTACAGTTTTGGTCTCCTGATTTGGAAAAGATATATAATTGTGTTAGAAGCAGTTCAGAGAAGGTTCATTCATCTCATTCCTGGGATGAAGGGCTTATTCTATGAAGAAAGGTTGAACAGGTTGGGCCTTTATCCATGGAGTTTAGAAGAATGAGAGGTGTTCTTATTGAAACATATGAAGATACTGTAGGGAGTTGATAGGATACAGGGCGGATGTTTCCTATTCTGGGGGTCCAAAACCAGCGGCCATAATTTAAGTAAGTTAAGTTAAGTTTATTTATTAGTCACAAGTAAGGTTTACATTAACACTGCAATGAAGTTACTGTGAAATTCCCCTAGTCGCCACACTCCGGGGCCTGTTTGGGTCAATGCATCTAACCAGCATGTCTTTCAGACTGTGGGAGGAAACCGGAGCACCCAGAGGAGAACCCCTGCAAATCATAGTTCACAGTATTAAATAGCAATATGCCTTGTTAATTAAAAACATGCAGTAATAAACTCACTATACAAAAAAAAGACAAGGTTTCCCAAGTTAAAGTACTTCATCACAAAGTCAAAGACAAACAAAATGAATGAAACAAAAAGTAAATTTGTACAGCACATATTCAGCCAAGTTGGACTCTATTGAAATGGATACTGATGATTTAAAGACTCAAGTATTTGCTTTAACTTCCATTTTGCAGGATTCACACAACAATCTGAATAAATTGCTCGACTGAAGCAGAGGGTCATAACCACAGCAACACTGGAGACCCATGCAGACACGGGGAGAACGTGCAAACTCCACCCAGACAGTGACCCGACCTGGGAATTGAACCTGGGTCTCTGGCGCTGTGAGGCAGAAGAAGAGGTCTTCATTTTGAGACAGAGATGAGAGAATTTATTTCTCTCAGAGATATGTCAGTCACTGGAATTCTCATCCCAAAGAGCAGTAGAGGAAGGGTCATTGAAGGCAAAATTAGACATTTTTAACAGATAAGGGAGTCAACGGTTACAGGGGGCAGATGGGAAAGAGGAGTTGAAACCATTGATCTTAGCCTTGATTTTATTGAATAGTGAAGCAGGTTCAAAGGACGAAGTGGTCTACTCCTGCTCCCAAGTCCTGAGTTCTTAAGGCCTGGATTTTCACTCCTGAGGTGAGTGTGCAGAGTTGGGAAATCTCTTAGCTAACTGCACCTGCCTTGGGGAAAAAGCACCCCAAATGGCAGACGCTTCATTCCAGTGGAGCAGTAGGGGGATGGAGCTGGGCCTGTTCAAGGTCTGCCACATGCTGAGGTGAGCTGTTTAAAGGGCCGCTTTGGTTATCCCAGTTGTTTTCTTAAACATTATGTCCTCTGCCAATCACTCCTCACATCCACATCCCCCCACTTCGAATGCCCATACATGCCAATCCATGCCCCCAATTCATCCTATGGCTTCTTTTAATCCCTATACCAATTTAGTGTCAGTTCATACCCTCCCATGACCCTCGCCATCCCCATGGTCACTAACCAACTTAATCCTAACTCATACTCCCCCATAAACCACTTTTTGCCCTTGCTTCCTCTCTACAAATTGATCCAGTATCCACCATGGGCTGACTCAGGAGCCATACTGAGATTAATTGAAATAAGATGCCAAATATCTGTTACAGGGATTACCTTAATCCCTGATTAGGGATAGCCAGTACAAGCTTTGTGCTTGTCTGACAAATCTTTTAGAGTTTTTTGAAGAGGTAACCAAGAGGATGGATGAGAGTAGGGCAGTAGATGTTGTCTATATGGACTTTAGTGAGGCCTTTGACAAGGTCCCACTTGGCAGGCTAATCTGGAAGGTTGGGTCGCATAGAATCCAGGGAGTGGCTAATTGGATTCAAAATTTGCTCGCTGGTCGGAAGTAGAGGGTGATGGTCGAAGGTTGTTTCTCGACTGGAAGCCTGTGACTAGTGGTGTGCCTCAGGGGTTGGTGTTGGGACCCTTGTTATTCGTTATTTATATAAATGATTTGGATGTGAATGTACAAGGTGTGGTTAGTAGGTTTGTGGATGATACAAAATAGAATTAATCGTTGATAGTGAAGAAGGCTATCAAAAATTAGGGGGCTTCTTGATCAGTTAGGCAAGTGGGCCGAGGATTGGCAAATGGATTTCAATACAGGTAAGCGTGAGGTGTTGCATTTCAGAAAGTCAAACCAGAGTAGGACTTGTACAGTGAATGGTAGGGCCCTGGGGAGTGTTGAGGAAAAGAGGGACCTAGGCATTCAAGTACATAGTTCATTGAAAGTGATGTCACAGGTAGACAGGGGGGTGAAAAAGGCATTTAGCATATTAGCCTTCATCAGTCAGGGCATTGAGTATAGGGGTTGGGACATTATGTAACAGTTATATAAGCCATTGGTGAGGCCACATTTGAGTGTGCAGAGTTGGGAAATCTCTTATCTAGCTGCACCTGCCTTGGGAAAAAAAGTACCCCAAATGGAGTATTGTGTAGTTTTGGTCACCCTGTTATAGAAAAGATATTGATAAACTGGAAAGAATGCAAATAAGATTTACGAGGATGTTGCCAGGACTAGTGGGCCTGAGTTACAGGATGTGGTTGGCCAAGCTACGACTTTATTCCTTGGAATGTAGGAGAATGAGGGAGTGACCTTATTGAGATGTATAAAGTCATGAGGGGCACAGGTCGGATGAATGCTCATAGTCTTTTTCCCAGGGAAGGCGAATTGAGAACTAGAGGGCATAGGTTTAAGGTGAGAGGGGAAAGATTTAAAAGGGACCTGAGGGGCAACTTCTTCACGCAGAGGATGATGAGCTGCCAGAGGAAGTGCTTGAGGCAGGTTCAAGAGCAACATTGAAAAAGCATTTGGATAAATACATGGATGGGAAAGGATTAGAGGAATATGGGCCAAATGCAGGCAGTTGGGACTAGCTGGGAGGGCACCACGATTGGCATGGACCAGTTGGGCCAAAGGGCCTTTTTCCATGCTGTATTGCTCTATGACTTTATGACTCTACAGACTTCGCTATGTAAACAACATATTAATTAATGAAAGCTCATTCAATGCATTATGAAAACAAACACTTGTATTCATGAACTTGAAGATGGACTTCAACCCAGATAAATGCGTAGTGGTCCATTTTGGCAGGTCAAATGGGATGAAGGAGTACAATATAAAGGGAAAGACTCTTAGTACGGTAGAGGATCAGAAGGACTTTGGGGTCTGGGTCCATAGGACTCTAAAATCGGCCCCGCAGGTGGAGGAGGTGGTTAAGAAGGCGTATGGTGTGCTGGCCTTTATCAATCGAGGGATTGAGTTTAGGAGTCCGGGGATAATGATGCAGCTATATAAGACCCGTGTCAGACCCCACTTGGAGTGCTCAGTTCTGGTCACCTCATTACAGGAAGGATGTGGAAAAGATTGAAAGGGTGCAGAGGAGATTTACAAGGATGTTGCCTGGATTGAGTGGCATGCCTTATGAGGATAGGCTGAGGGAGCTCGGTCTTTTCTCCTTGGAGAGACGTAGGATGAGAGGAGACCTAATAGAGGTATATAAGATGTTGAGAGGCATAGATCGGGTGGACTCTCAGAGGCTTTTTCCCAGGGTGGAAATGGCTGCTATGAGAGGACACAGGTTTAAGGTGCTGCGGGGTAGGTACAGGGGAGATGTTAGGGGCAAGTTTTTCACACAGAGGGTGGTGGGCGAGTGGAATCGGCTGCCGTCAGTGGTGGTGGAGGCAAACTCGATAGGGTCTTTTAAGAGACTCCTGGATGAGTACATGGGACTTCATAGGATTGAGGGTTATAGGTAGGCCTAAAAGGTAGGGATATGTTCGGCACAACTTGTGGGGCCGAAGGGCCTGTTTTGTGCTGTAGTTTTCTATGTTTCTAACTTACATCAAAGACAGCTAATCCTTTAACAAGCTCTTTAAGCTATTAATCAAACTGTGAACTATCACCCACTTGTGATAAAGATATGTTGTGGAATGCAGTCAAGCAGTGATAATGCCATAACACTAGCACTTAGAGTTATGTTAACAATTAATATATCAGGTTTTCCTTTAACTCCCAGATGCAGCAGGCAGTTTTCTTCAATTTTTAAAAGGCTGTCCATTTAAGTAACTCGGAGTTTGACGAGTTTTACATTTGCTATATGCCCTTCAAGAGCATTTACGCCTGCTCTAAAATTTGTAACTTCCACACTGCTCCAGGGAGAAAGTGGTCTTTTTTTATTCATTTGTGGGACATGGGCATCGCTGGCTGGCCAGCATTTATTGCCCATCCCTAGTTGCCCTTGAGAAGGTGGTGGTGAGCTGCCTTCTTGAATCGCTGCAGTCCACGTGTTGTGGGTTGACCCACAATCCCGTTAGGGAGGGAATTCCAGGATTTTGACCCAGCGACTGCGAAGGAACAGTGATATATTTCCAAGTCAGGATGGTGAGTGGTTTGGAGGGGGAACTTGCAGGTGGTGGTGTTCCCATTTATCTGCTGCCCTTGTCCTTCTAGATGGAAGTGGTCGTGGGTTTGGAAGGTGCTGTCTAAGGATCTTTGGTGAATTGCTGCAGTGTATCTTGTAGATAGTACACACTGCTGCTACTGAGCGTCGGTGGTGGAGGGATTGGATGTTTGTGGATGTGGTGCCAATCAAGTGGGCTGCTTTGTCCTGGATGGTGTCAAGCTTCTTGAGTGTTGTTGGAGCTGCACCCATCCGGGCAAGTGGGGAGTATTCCATCACACTGCTGACTTGTGCCTTGTAGATGGTGGATAGGCTTTGGGGAGTCAGGAGGTGAGTTACTCGCTGCAGTATTCCTAGCCTATTTGAATTCATCACTGAGTTCAAATGTCCCTGCTGAGCTTGAGTTTCCCACATTTGGTAGTCATCCCTGAACTTGTTGGGCCCGATTTTACCATCAAGTTGCGCCCGTTTGCAGATGCGAAAACTTGGTAAAGTCGGGCGCGAGGCGAGTGGCGCAATCTGCGCCCGCCTCTGCACCGGGTTCCCCCTTTACCAAGGCCCAAAAATGGCTGCGATTGGGACCGCGCCCAAAATGGGCGTGATGACCATTTAGATGCATTTGCATGCATTTAAATTGACTTAATGAGCTGCATGCTCAACCTTGCCACTGCGTTCGCCCATCCGGAATTGGCGCGAAACAGACAAGATCCACAAAGGTCCGATTCGGGCACTCCAGTTAGTGAGGAAGTAAGTGCCGAACGTCCGACGGCTCTCTGTTTGAGATCGGTGGTGGTGGTGGTGGGGTTTTGGGGAGGGGGGGATGCGGGTGTCCGCTGCACTCTGCCTGAGATCAGTAGGGGGGAAAGGGGGGGGGGGGCCCGCTGCCACTCTACCTGAGATCGGGGAGGAGGGGGGATTCGCTGCCAGTCTGCCTGAGATCATTGAGGGGGAAGGTGGGTCCAACGGCTCTCTGTTTGAGATCGGTGGTGGTGGGGGGGTGTCTGCTGTATTTTGCCTGAGATCAGTAGGGGGGAAAGGGGGGGGCCTGTTGCCACTCTGCCTGAGATCAGTGAGGGAGAAAAGGGGGGCCCACTGCCACTCTGCCTGAGACCAGTGAATCAGTGAGGGGAATGTGGGGTCCGCTGCCACTCTGCCTGAGATCAGTGAGGGGGGAAAGGGGGGACCCGCTACCACTCTGCCTGAGATCAGTGAGGGAGAATGTGGGGTCCGCTACCACTCTGTTTGAGATCAGTAAAGGGGGGAATATGGGGTCCGCTGCCACTCTGCCCGAGATCAGTCAGGGGGAAGGGGGGGTCCACTGCCACTCTGCCTGAGATAGGTGGGGGGGGGCCCATTATCAGTCTGGGTGACCAGAGGGGGTCGAAGGATAAGGGGGTCAGTAATGTTGTGGGGGTGGGGCAATGTCTGTGAGTCAGGGGGAGGCATTATCCTGGGAGGGATGTTGCAGGGGAGCCACATTCTATCATTTTTTTTGTGCATGCACAGTTGGAGGCGCCGATTGGAGCTGCAGGATTTCGGGCGCGTTAAGCCCCGCCCACAGGCTTCTGCAGCACGATTCAGAATTGCTGATATATTTTCAGGCAGAGTGTGTAGGGGAGTGAGAACGGGTCTAAAAGTTGGATCTGAAACACTCCCAGTTTCAAGTCCGCCCAGCACTTAGAATCAAAATGGCAAAATAGGGCCCGTTATCCCTTCTGTCCAGCAAAAATGATGTCTGTCAGATATAGGGGTAGGACTTATGGATCTGGGATCCATCCACTACTTTGGATAAATCATGAAGTCTCAGTCTCCACTACCCTGCAAAAATCTGTCAAGACTTGTTTTCCACTAATTTTCCACATATAGATTGGGACTCGCATACTGTTAAAGGTTTAGACGGGGTAGAGTTTGTAACATGTGTTCAGGAGAATTTTCTACATCAGTATATAGAGGTGCCAACTGGAGAGGATGCGATATTGGATCTCCTATTGGGAAATGAGTTAGGGCAGGTGATGGATGTGAGTGTGAGGGAACACTTTGGATCCAGTGATCATAATGCCATTAGTTTCAACCTGATCATGGATAAGGATAGATCTGGTCCTCGGGTTGAAGTTCTGAACTGGAAAAAGGCCAGATGAAATGAGAAGGGATTGGCACAGGCTGTTCTCTGGTAAGGATGTAAATAGAAAGTGGGAAGCCTTCAAAGGAGAAATTTTGAGAGTGCAGAGTTTGTATGTTCCTGTCAGGATTAAAGGCAAAGTAAATAGGAATAAGGAACCTTGGTTCTCGAGGGAGATTGTAACACTGATTAAGAGGGAGAGAGAGTTGTATGAAATGTACAGGCAGCAAGGAACACATCAGATGCTCGAGGAGTATAAAAAGTGCAAGAAGCTACTGAAGACGGAAATCAGGAGGGCTAAAAGAAGACATGAGGTTGCTTTGGCAGACAGAGTGAAGGAAAATCCAAAGAGCTTCTATAAGTATGTTAGGAGCAAAAGGATAGTGAGGGATAAAATTGGTCCTCTTGAAGACCAGAGTGGTAGACGGTGTATGGAACCAAAGGAGATGGGGGAGATACTAAATGGTTTTTTTGCATCCGTATTTACTGAGGAAACGGGCATGGAGTCTACGGAAATAGGACAAACAGGTAGGGAGGTCATGGAACCTTTACAGATTAAAGGGGAGGAGGTGCTCGCTGTCTTGAGGCAAATCAGAGTGGATAAATCCCCAGGACCGGACAGGGTATTCCCACGGACCTTGAGGGAAGCTAGTGTTGAACTTGCAGGGGCCCTGGCAGACATATTTAAAATGTCAGTATTCACGGGGGACGTGCCGGATGATTGGAGGGTGGCTCATGTTGTTCCGTTGTTTAAAAAAGGTTCCAAAAGAAATCTGGGAAATTATAGGCCAGTAAGTTTGACTTCGGTGGTGGGCAAGTTATTGGAAGGTGTGATAATGGATAGGATCTACAAATATTTGGATAGACAGGGACTTATTAGGGAGAGTCAACATGGCTTTGTGCGTGGTAGGTCATGTTTGACCAATCTATTAGAGTTTTTCGAGGAGGTTACCAGGTCCCTCATGGGAGGTTAGTTAGGAAGGTTCAGTCGCTAGGTATACATGGGGAGGTAGTAAATTGGATTAGACACTGGCTCAATGGAAGAAGCCAGAGAGTGGTTGTGGAGGATTGCTTCTCTGAGTGGAGGCCTGTGACTAGTGGTGTGCCGCAGGGATCGGTGTTGGGTCCATTGTTGTTTGTCATCTATATCAATGATCTGGATGATAATGTGGTAAATCGGATCAGCAAGTTTGCTGATGATACAAAGATTGGAGGTGTAGTGGACAGTGAGGAAGGTTTTCAAAGCTTGCAGAGGGATTTGGACCAACTAGAAAAATGGGCTGAAAAATGGCAAATGGAATTTAACGCAGACAAGTGTGAGATATTGCACTTTGGAAGGACAAACCAAAGTAGAACGTACAGGGTAAGTGGTAGGAGTCTGAAGAGTGCAGCTGAACAGAGGGATCTGGGAATACAGGTACAGAATTCCCTAAAAGTGACATCACAGGTGGATAGGGTTGTAAAGAGTGCCTTTGGTACATTGGCCTTTATAAATCGGAGTATCGAGTACAAAAGTTGGAGTGTTATGGTAAGGTTATATAAGGCATTGGTGAGGCCGAATTTGGAGCATTGTGTACAGTTTTGGTCACCTAGTTACAGGAAGGATGTAAATAAGGTTGAAAGAGTGCAGAGAAGGTTCACAAGGATGTTGCCGGGACTTGAGAAGCTGAGTTACAGAGAGAGATTGAATAGGTTGGGACTTTATTCCCTGGAGCGTAGAAGATTGAGGGGAGATTTGATAGAGGGGTATAAGATTTTGAAGGGTATAGATAGAGTGAATGCAAGCAGGCTTTTCCGCTGAGGCTAGGGGAGAAAAAAAACAGAGGGCATGGGTTAAGGGTGAAAGGAGAAAAGTTTAAAGGGAATATTAGGGGGGGCTTCTTCACGCAGAGAGTGGTGGGAGTGTGGAATGAGCTGCCGGATAAAGTGGTAAATGCTTTTAACATTTAAGAAAAACTTGGACGGGTTCATGGATGAGAGGGGTGTGGAGGGATATGGTCCAAGTGCAGGTCAGTGGAACTAGGAAAAAAAATGGTTCGGCACAGACAAGAAGGGCCAAAAGGCCTGTTTTTGAGCTGTAATTTTCTATGGTTCTATGGTTCTAAGACTTTATTAATGTTGTACATTTCAGCGATATCACCTCCTTCTGCTAAACTCCAGGAAATATAGGCCAAATCCACTCAATGTCTCCGCGTATACCAGTTCTCACATCCCAAGAATCAATCCAGTGATTGTTAACTTCATTCCCTCCAAAGCATGTATATCCTTCTTCAGGTAAGGGGACCCAAAACTGCGCACAATACTCCAGGTACTTCACATTGTAACAAATTTCCTTTCCGCTCATAGCCCCTCTTGCTGCCTTGCTTGCTTCCTCCCTCTCACCTCCTATTCCAAGCCCTCATTTACAGCGGGAATCAGGTTCTTTGGAGAGAAAGTCAATGCATACAAGATCCATAGGGCCTGAACTTTGGATGTGGGAAAGTGGTGCTGCTCTCTGTGGCAGAGTCTTTCTCTTAATGCAGCGTTCACATGTCTTGCAGTAGGTCTCTACGTCTAGCTTCATGCGGGGCCAGAAGAATCTGTCACAGACGAGTGCATAGGTCTTGTCAAATCCCAGATGTCCATTGTTGTCATGCAGTGACTTCAGAATCATACGGTGGAACTGCTTGGGGAGCACAAGCTGTCGCCGTAAGCGTAGGTCAGACTGTTTGACTGTCCTGTAAAGCAGACCCTGCTCGATTGACCACTTCCCCCACTCTCGTTTCAGAAGTGTAAGATCAGGATGGTTTGTCTGTATTTGACTTGCCGGTGCCTTCTGATTGACAGCTAGCCATATTTCTCCTATACACGGGTCGCTTTTCTGAGGAGCTTGAAGCTCTGCTGGACTGAAAGTGGGCAGCTGATCAGCTACTACTGCAACGGTATGACAGAAAGCCTTGGGAACTGCAGACACATGAGCCCCTATTTGTTCGATCACACATGGATAGGAGTGTCCTGCTCGTGTGCTACTCGACACAGTCTGACAGAGAGCCCGCACTCCTGGAACTGGGATTTCTTGCCATTCATCATCTGGTGTCATGCTGTCATGTGGACGTCGAGACAATGAGTCTGCGTCAAAGTAATGCCGGCCTGGTCTATACTTAAGGCTAAAGTTGTAGGTGGACAGTACTGAGAGCCAACGATGACCAGTGGCATCCAGTTTAGGTGACATTGTGACGTATGTCAGGGGATTGTTGTCCGTTCTGACTTGTACGGTAGCTCCGTAAAGATAGTCATGTAGCTTATCCACAATAGCCCACTTGAGAGCTAAAAACTCCAGTTTGTGTGCTGGATAGTTTTTCTCAGATGGCGAGAGACTTCTGCTGATGAATGCAACTGGGCGTATACCATCATCATGCTCTTGGTATAAGACACCACCTAGTCCGTCCTGGCTAGCATCCACGTGCAGAATGTAAGGCTTCTGTGGATCTGCGAACGCCAGTACAGGGGCTTTGGTGAGCCGGGTCTTGAGTCCTTGGAAAGCATGTTCGCATTGCTCACTCCACCGAGAGCCAAAGGGTTCAGAAGGCTTGAAGTAAGTCTTGTCAGGTGAGTTTGCAGTCTGACTCCCCTTGGAGCGGGGACGGGGAGGATATCCTTGAAGGAGTCCGTTGAGGGGACAGCAGAGTTTGGAGAAGTCCTTGACAAAGCGGCGATAGTAGCCACAAAATCCAAGGAAGGATCTGAGCTCTGTCACCGTTTGGGGTCTTGGCCAAGAGACAACAGCCTCTACCTTGGATGGGTCTGTCGCTATTCCGTCCTGCGACACTACATGTCCAACGTAGGTGACAGAAGTCCTGCCAAACTGGCACTTGTCAAGCGACAGCTTCAGACCTTCTTCTTGGAGCCGGTCAAGCACTTTGAGCAACCGCTCCTCGTGTTCTTCGAGGGTTCGTCCAAACACAATGAGATCATCCAGGTACACCAACACCTCCAGAAAGTTCATGTCGCCGACAGTATGTTCCATGACTCTCTGAAAAGTGGCCGGTGCTCCGGAAATTCCCTGAGGCATGCGTTCGAACTGATAAAAACCCAACGGGCAGATAAAAGCGGTCTTCTCCTTGTCAGCCTCACTCATGGGTATTTGATAGTACCCGCTCCTCAGGTCGAGGACTGTGAACCATTTACTCCCAGACAAGCAGTGAAGAGCGTCTTCTATCCTTGGGACAGTGTACTGGTCTGGTATTGTTCGAAGGTTAAGGGTTCGGTAGTCCACGAACATTCGTACCTTCCCTGACTTCTTGCGTACGACTACTATTGGCGATGCGTAGGGACTACGCGATTCAGAGATGATGCCATGGCTTTGTAGTCCCTGTAGGTTCTGGCGCACATCGTCAAAGTCAGCAGGCGACAAGCGACGTGACCTCTCTCGGAAGGGCCTTGCATCCTTCAGTCTTATTTCATGTCTGGTGCTTTTAGAACAACCTACATCCCACTCGTGCTGAGAGAAAACCTCTTTCCTCTCCATCGTTCTCTCACAGAGACGCCTCCTTGCCTCCTCTGGCATAGGAGAGGCTCCAAAATGAAAAGAGGAAGGGGTCAGTTCAATTGCAGCTTTATCCGCACACTGTGCCTTCGGCAGAGGAACAGGGGCTACTGGAAAAATATGGGCTACTGGAGTCCCACGTTTCAAGGAGATTTCTCTGGATGACAGGTTCTTCACAGTCACAGTAATGCGTCTGCTGGAAACAACTGATGCAGGATGAACCTCAGGCCTCACCCACAACTCTTCAGGGGAAAAAGTGTCATTAGGCTGATCTATCAGTGCTAGCTGGTCTGTGAAATCACCAGGAAACTTTGGGAGGCCAGTGACTTTAAACACTTGGCCTGGTTGCAAGGTGATTGGCTTGTGCTGGGTAAACCACACAGTACCATGCTTGTCTACCCCTTCTGTTGTTTCAGACTGGGTGAGTGTCTCATAAGCTTCTCGGAGGACGGGGTGTATGGTCAAAGTACCCAAGAAGCGTTCTCCCGCCTGTTCTTTACAGGACTCAACCAACTCTCTCACCAGCCGGGTATTTGTCCCCACCAGCACGGCAATGTTGTTATCTTTCACAGGGTCAGGACATACTAAGGCCAAAGTGTCAACTGTCTGCGGCACTCCGGTTACAGCGGCAGTAAACTCGAGTTGTATGGACAGGTAGCCATCATATGGGTATTGGTGAGAGCTTAAACCCCATATTTCCAGGTCTTCAAGTGGCTGGAGAGGTAAGTGTTTCAGGTAGGTGTCGTAGAAGTTGCGATACAAAATGGTTACTTGGGAGCCACTGTCAAGCAAAGCTCTTGCATAAACTCCTTCTATTTGCACAGGTACACCAGAGATGGGCCCCACTAATCCTGCAGGTAACTGTTTTGAGCCCTCCTTCGCTGGGGGTGGACAGTGGGTGGAACGTATTTCACACGGAACCAAGCACCGTTCCTTCACATGGCTCCTGAGAAGTTTCCCTGCTTTCTGCTTGCTTTGATCAGCTTCTGATTCACTTTCCTCAGATCCTCGAGTTCTTTGCACTCTCTCCTTGTATGCCCATCTTGCCCACACCTGTAGCAAAAGATTGCTGCTGGCAGTGGTTTGGACATTTTCACTCGGGGCGACGCGTCCCGAACAGCAGCTTCTGGCACTTGCTGTACGGACCCAGTCCTTGCTGTCGTACTTTCAGATGTAGGGGTAACTGGAACGGCGCTCAACAGTCTGGCCACCTGAGAAGTCAGTTCCCTTACCTCATTTCGTAGGCTGTTCAACTCAGACGTAACTGAGGACTGCGGTACACTGGCGATGGCTGCGGTAGCAGTAGCTTTCACCCCTTCTCTGGCGCTAATCCAATTTTCTTCCTCTCTTACCTCCCGCATCAGCTGGAAGAGGGAAGGGGGTTTGTCCAGGGTGTGGCTCATCCTTACACGCAGAGCAACCATGTCTCGAGTGAGTGCACCCTTGACTAGCTGTTCCATCCGAGCTCGATTCATGTCTGCAGCCGTAATTCCTCCCTTAAGAAGAGCACGATGGAGAAGTTTGTCAAGGCGATATAGAAAAGCAGAGAGTTTTTCTCCTTCATCCTGGTATGTGTGTCTGAACTTGGCCAAGATGTCGGCTCCACTCTCTGTGGTGCCGTAAGCTGTGTCCAGAGCAGATAAATAATTGGTGGCCGTAGCAGTGGGAGTGCTAACTTTCAAAAATCGAACGATGTCAGCAGCAGGCCCTTTTAAACTCTCCACTATACGCTGTCTCTTGGCGGCGTCAGTGCATTGCCACTCATTGATCATCTGGGTAGCCTGCTCCATCCAGGCATCGTATTCTTCCTCACCTGGGGGTACAGGTTTCAGTCCTGAAAACAGTCCCAGCTTTCTGTAGCTAGGCCCATCGGTAGACACTTGGTTGCACTTGTCCACCAGTTTGCCAATAGCAGTCACTAAATCCATGTTCACATCCACTTTGGGAGCTTGATTTTCTGATACTATGGCCTGAAAATCCTCCATCGACTTGCCTTCCTGTTGTAGTAGTAACAACAGCTTTGGATGGAAAGCATCCTCTTCAGGAACAGCATCCTGTGTGACAAGGCTTTCTAGCGTATGCACAGCCCATGGCCCAGCTTCTCCTTCAATACCTACATCTGGAGGTACAGTGTCAGGGGCTAAATCAATGCGAGTCTCCACTAATATGAACAACTGTGTGCCAGTAGAATCCCCACGGCAACCACAAATCTTGGTGCGACCAAAGACTTTCACTGTGTTTAAGACCCCAGCAATGGTCTCCTCACGAGTATCTATTGGCACATTGCTCAGTAATATGCCACGAGAAAGACTGATATTCTTTTGGCGGCTCCAGTCAGCGGCCTGAGAAAAATCCATTGTCTTAAGTGAGCTACTAACACTGTAAAAAAACTTTTCCTGTTGTAATTACTGGGTTAACTGTTACTGACTGACGGGGGAAAATTTTTTATTTGACCTGTATGGGTAAACAGGAATGATCTCAGCGGTGCCTCCAAAAATGTAACCCCCTTCTGACCACTATATGGGGGCTACTATTTAAATATTCAATCAACAGGATCCCGAATTCCTAGCGGTTGATGTTGATTTGGCTAATTCCCTGTTTACCCATAAATGTCAGTACTGTAAGTCGGAATATCAAAAATAAATTTAATAACACATATCATTAACAGACATAAAACAGTGAGCTCTGATCTATAACCGTTGGTGCACATATGGGGAAACTCATCCTCTGTAACACATTCGTAGATACTGATCCGGTTGGACTGTATAGTCCCCACCAGTTACTCACGACACCCACACACAGTCCAGGAGAGACACACGTGTGGAAGATGATGCCGCAGGAGGCAGAGGTGCCGCGAGCTATCCGTGCAGCAACGTAGATCGAGTGCGCTGAATGCTGTCCTCCTCGGCAGTAATGAAAAGAACAGGCAGGGGAACGCCTGGCTGCCTCTCACTCCAAACCGAATTCTCCCTGCCTGGAAAAAGCTCTCTCTCTTCAGCTCTGCACCTTCCGCTCTCTCTCTTCCTGGCGCCTTTTTTGTTCCTCCCGCCCCCAGAGCAATCCCATTGGCCCAGCCCACATCACTCAACCAACAGCATCCTGTTTACAGTACCCACCTGGCAAACAGGACACTGAAGCCCACAAAGGACAAAGAACACTGGTAACTGTCTTCCCCACAAATTTTCCTCAGTCCCTTACATATTCCCTTCATAATCTTATATGTTTCTATAAAATCTCCCCTCATTCTTCTGAATTCCAATGAGTATAGCCCCAGTCTACTCAGTCTCTCCTCATAAGCCAACCCTCTCAACTCCGGAATCAACCTAGTGAATCTCTTCTGCACCCCCTCCAGTGCCAGTATATCCTTTCTCAAGTAAGGAGACCAAAACTGTACACAGTACTCCAGGTGTGGCCTCACCAGCACCCTGCACAGCTGCAACATAACCTCGCTGTTTTTTTAACTCCATCTCTCCATTTGCCTTCTTAATTACCTGCTGCACCTGCAAACCAACTCCTTGAGATTCTTGCACAAGGACACCCAGGTCCCTCTGCACAGCAGCATGCTGCTATTTTCAACCATTTAAATAATAGTTCATTTTGCTGTTATTCCTACCAAAATGGATGACCTCACATTTACCAACATTGTACTCCATCTGCCAGACCCTCACCCACTCACTTAGACTATCTATATCCCTTTGCAGACTTTCAGCGTCCTCTGCACACTTTGCTCTGCCACTCATCTTAGTGTCATCTGTGAATTGTGACACTACACTTGGTCCCCAACTCCAAATCATCTATGTAAATCGTAAACAATTGCGGTCCCAATACTGATCCCTGAGGCACACCACTAGTCACTGATCGCCAACCAGAAAAACACCATTTACCCCCACTCATTGCTTTCTGTTAGTTAACCAATCCTCTATCCATGCCAATACATTACCCGTAACACTGTGCACCTTTATCTTATGTAGCAGTCTTTGGAGCGGCACCTTGTCAAATGCCTTCTGAAAATCCAGACACACCACATCCACGATCTAGATGCCACTTGAAAAATTGCTTGAAATGAAGCGTCAGTGTAACCTCATGACTTCAACCAAGTGCAGGATGCCAAAACTACATTCGATCATAGCCAAAAGGCAAGACTGGCCTCAGTAAGATTATTACAGTTTAGGTTACCATCAACTATTGCAATGTCCAATGGGGAGTGGATAGATAGCATTTATAATCTATGGAACAGGCTCCTTAGGGAGGCAGGGAAAACAGGACACATGCATCAAATCCAAATTAATATTGATTTCAAAGAGAAATTAACAGTTTGGGATCCAGATCTGAGTGATCAGAGATGATGTGGAAGTGTAGCTTGTTTGGCGCATTTGGACCTATTGTTCTTAAAGGTCTTGATCACTGGGCTTTCCTCACCTCATGTCAGGGTCTATTGAAGTGGGAAAAATATACAGATGAGTACACTTTAAAAAATAACTGCCTGACACATAAACAGTCACCTGGGAAAGAGACATTAAACAGGCACTGAGTTTTAGTACAGACACCTGAGATTAAAACATAAAGGACAGACAGCTATTTAAAATTAAACATGCAGGAATCAGATCCTGCAGGAAGCCAGCCAGGGCTTGAGGCACTCTTTAGGTTAAGGAAAATAGGGTTGGGTAAAGAGATTAGCTACAGGTGGGATCGGGAATACATAACTGCAGGAAAACCAATTACTGTAAATTACTATATGAATAGACTGAAACTAAAACCATTGATGGTCACTGACGTAGGAAATGTATCCATTCATAGAACAATGCGATGTTAACATGCTTATGTTTGTATTTGTCTGTATTTGTCTACAACGATGTGTTAACGATCGATCACCTACTTGATTACAATGATGTGATAATGGCTAGATGTCTGGTCCATCTATTGTGTAAAGGGTATAAAGATGGACTGCTCCTATTGTCTCATTGAGAGACGGTTTGCTGCTTGTTAGTGCCTTGTCTTCACGAAGCTTCGTTAAAATAAAACTGTATTCTTGAAACCTTCAAGCCTGAAGGTACATTTCCCACAACACTATTATGAACTCATTAATAGAGATTGATTACAATGATTAGTCAACAACTCCATTATCATTACATCACATGACTACCAGGTTGCAGAAATGGATGAGCCTTGGTCTTTCCTCATCTTTGCAATCCTTATGGTCTGAGATGCCATGTTTTCATCAGTAAGGTTTTAAATTGATGTCGTGTGCATATGAACATGTTAAAGAGAACTGTGTGGGCTCACTACTAAACAAGTTTTAAAAAATCAAAAACAGAATACGCTGAAAATCTCAGCAGGTCTGGCAGCATCTGTGGAGAGAGAATAGAGCCAACATTTCAAGTCTGGGTGACCCTTCGTCAGAGCTGAAGACAATAGAAAATAGGATGAGATTTAAGGGTGTGAGGGGGAGGAGGGTACAGTTGACAAAGATGTCATAGACAAAGGACAAAGACACTTGGTGATGACGATGGCTGAGAGTGGTGCTGATAGCGTCCATTAAGAGATGAGAATGTGTAACTTGCAGAACAAAGGTGCAGAGTGTCAAAGGACAAGCTGAGTCATGTGGCAAAAGGCTCTAAGTGGGGTGGGGGGGAGGGAGGACACAAGATAGAAAGTGAGATTCTTAAGAAGTGGACAAATGAAATGATGGAAGAAATGAAAATTAAAAGTAATAATAATATAAAATAATAAAAATAAAAAATAAATTAGTAAGATAAAAATAAATGAAGTAAAGTAAATGCCTCACAGCACCAGGGACCCAAGTTCAATTCTGGCCTCGGGTCACTGTGTAGAGTTTGCAGATTCTCCCCGTGTCTGCGTGGGTTTCCTCCAGGTGCTCAGGTTTCCTCTCACAATCCAAAGGTGCGTGGGTTAGGTTGCTTGGCCGTGCTAAAATTGACCCTAGTGTCAGGGGATTAGCAAGGTAAATATGTGGGGTAACGGGAATAGAGCCTTGGTGGGACTGTGGTCGATGGATGAACGGCCTCCTTCTGCACTATAGGGATTATATGATTCTATGAACTGGAGTGAAGGTGAAGGAGAGAGTTCTTGCTCTGAAGTTTTGAACTCAATGTTCAGTCCAGAAGGCTGTGAAGTGTCTAATTGGAAGATGAGGTGCTGTTGGAGTCAGTGCCGGATTTAGACTTGGTGAGGCCCTAAGCTATATAAAGCTTGGAGGCCCCGTGTTAAAAAGTTACACCAAAAGGTCTCACAAAGGTGCGTCCCAAAACAGGACCTTGGGTCGCCCCAAAAAAATTGAAAACATAATTATGCCTTTTAATTATTTAATAGCAAGGTATTTAAAGTGAAAAATACAAATTATTTTCAAATGAATGCATTTACTGATTACATATTTATCATTCGGCTGGCTTGATCTCTCTCATAGATTTTGGTAATCTTTTGAGTTGCTCTTCAAGCTGGTGCTTTCTTTTTCTTTTCTGGTATTCGCTCTCAAATGTTCTCTTCATTGTAAACCTTCTGAAATTTTGCGAGGCCCCTGCGGATTGTGAGGCCCTAAGCTGTAGCTTGTTTAGCTTATGCCTAAATCCGGCACTGGTTGGAGTAAAAGTAGAACAAAACCTTGTTACTTACCGATAGGAGAAACAACGGCGCTCTCTGACAGTCACACCAATACCACAGGTCCGGCTGCAATCCCCCCACTCTCCCCAGGGACCCCAGTAATCAGACTGACGTCTTTTCCTTAAAGCCTAGGTGTAATCAACAGGAAACAATGCTTGAAAGTGGAATCTATTAAACCAACAACTTGTATTTAATATATTAAAATGTTCCAAAGCATTTCATGGGAGGGTAATCAAATAAAATTTGACACTGAGTTACATAGAGATTTTGATACAATTGACTGAACACTTGGTCTAAGAAGTGGACCATTAAGGAATGTCTTAAAGGGGGAGAGAGAAGTAGAGAGGGAAGTCCAGTCCTTTAGGCAGCTGAAGGCACACTCACTAATGGCAGAGCAATTAAAACTGTGGATATACGTGAGGGCTGAATTGGTAAAAGGCAAATATCATGCAAGTTTGTGGGAATTACTTTGATAGGGAGGACTGAGGGCACGGAGGGATTTGAACACAAGATTCAGAATTTTAAAATGAAGGCATGGCCAGATCGGGAGACAGTGGAGGTCAGCAAGCACGGGGCAATACGTGAAAGGATTTCGTATGAGTCAGCAAGCAGGCAGAAGAGTTTTGGAAGTACTCGAGTTTTTGAAGGATGCAAGGTGGGAGGCCATAAGACTAGTTAGCTCAGTTGGTCAAGAGCATGGTGCACAGGTCCAGTCTCCATATAGGCCGAGGTAGTTCCTGGGGCCTGCCCTAGGACATCATGGAAAGACAAGGAAAGTCCAAAGATGTGCGGGTTAGGTTGATTGGCCAGGTTAAAAATTGCCCCTTAGAGTCCTGGGATGTGTAGGTTAGAGGGATTAGCGGGTAAAATATATGGGGGTAGGGCCTGGGTGGGATTGTGGTCGGTGCAGACTCGATGGGCCGAATGGCCTCCTTCTGCACTGTAGGTTTCTATGTTTCTATGACTGTAAGAGGTAGAGATAGTTATAGAGAGCTAAGAACAAAGGAAATTACAGCACAGGAACAGGCCCTTCGGCCCTCCAAGCCTGCACCGACCATGATGCCTGACTGAACTAAAACCCCCGACCCTTCCGGGGACCATATCCCTCTATTCCCATCCTGTTCATGTATTTGTCAAGACACCCCGAAAAGTCACTATCGTATCTGCTTCCACTACCTCCCCCGGCAACGAGTTCCTGGCACCCACCACCTTCTGTGTAAAAAACTTGCCTCGTACATCTCCTTTAAACCTTGCCCCTTGCACCAAGGGGTGCTGTGAACCATGATTAGCAATCTTTAAACAATTAAGGATGCTAAATGAAGAGAGAGAGAAGGGGGGAGGTTAGTCTGAAGAACATTGGAATGATCTGGCAAACTTCACCCGTGTGGGAAAAGAAACACACAGAGAATCAGAAACACAACTGAACCACCTCATCTTTACCTACAGTATCACTGATTATACAACATTAGCCAGCTGTGAATCAGCAATGAATAACAGTTTTGTTTTTAGGAAAATAAACATCAGGGAGTGGCTGGCAAGGCCAACATTAACTGCCCAACTTTAATTGCCCTTGAGAAGGTGGAGGCCGCCTTCTTCAAACACTGCAGTCCATTGCATCTCTCCACTGTCATCCGCTGGGTGAGACGACAGTCACATGGTTCCATTCCTATCCAGTCATTGCCACACATAGAATCCGTACAGTGCGGAAGGAGGCCATTTGGTCCATCGAGTCTGCACCGACTCTCCAAAAGAGCATTGACCATGGTTAATCCACCTAACCTGCACATCTTTGGATATTAAGGGGCAACTTAGCATAGTCAATCCACCTAACCTGCACATCTTTGGATATTAAGGGGCAACTTAGCATAGTCAATCCACCTAACCTGCACATCTTTGGACTGAGGGAGGAAACCACGCAGACACAGGGAGAAGATGCAAACTCAACCCAGTTACCCAAGGCTGGAATTGAACCCAGATACCTAGCGCTGTGAGGCAGCAGAGCTAATCACTGTGCCACCGTGCTGTCCCATTGGCTTGTAATGGCTTCTCTTCCAACTCCCAAACCATTATCTCTGGAGTTCCCCAAGGACCAATCCTTGTCCCCTTGCTATTTCTCATCTACGTACTGCCCTTGGTGACAACATCCGACAGGACAGTGTTAGTTTTCACACGTACCCTGACAACCTCACCACCACCTCACTTTACTCCTCATTGTCTCAAAATTGTCTAACTGCATATCCAACATCCAGTACTGGAAAAGCAGAAATCTCCTCCAACTGAACATTGGGAAGGCTGAAGGCATTGTCTTCCATCTCCATCCCTCCCCCTGACAACAATCCGAGGCTGAACTGGACTGTTAACGTTTTGCAATCTTATTGCCTTAACTGATCCTCAGATGAACTTCTGACCCCATTACCAATATGGTCGGCTTCCAATTCAATAGCATTGTTGAACTCTTGTCAATGCCTTAGCCCACCTGATGCTGAAACCCTCATCCATGCTTTTCCTACTTGACTATTCCAATGCTCGCCTGGATAGCTTCCCATCTTCCATCAATTTTAAAATTTTCATGCTTGCTTCAAATCTCTCCATTATCTCGATAATCTCCTCCACCCCTAAACCCTCAGAAATTGCTGTTTTTCTCCAGTTTTGGTCTACTGAGCATCTCCAATTTTAATTGCTTCATGCTTCATCACTCAGAGGATGTACCTTCAGCTGACTAAGCTTTTGTGCCTCAACTTCTGCTTTCAAAGCAATCTCCTGACTAAGCCTTTCGAATTTGGGCGGCATGGTGGCACAGTGGTTAGCATTGCTGCCTCATAGCTCTAGAGACTTGGGTTCGATTCCCGACTTAGGTCACTGCCTGTGTGGAGCATGCACGTTCTCCCCGAGTCTGCATGGGTTTCCCCCGGGTGCTCCGGTTTCCTCCCACAGTCCAAAGATGTGAGGATTAAGTGCATTGGCCATGCTAAATTAGAACATAGAACATAGAACAGTACAGCACAGAACAGGCCCTTCAGCCCACGATGTTGTGCCGAGCTTTATCTGAAACCAAGATCAAGCTATCCCACTCCCTATCATCCTGGTGTGCTCCATGTGCCTATCCAATAACCTCTTAAATGTTCCTAAAGTGTCTGACTCCACTATCACTGCAGGCAGTCCATTCCACACCCCAACCACTCTCTGCGTAAAGAACCTACCTCTGATATCCTTCCTGAATCTCCCACCACGAACCCTATAGTTATGCCCCCTTGTAATAGCTCCATCCACCCGAGGAAATAGTCTTTGAACGTTCACTCTATCTATCCCCTTCATCATTTTATAAACCTCTATTACGTCTCCCCTCAGCCTCCTCCGCTCCAGAGAGAACAGCCCGAGCTCCCTCAACCTTTCCTCATAAGACCTACCCTCCAAACCAGGCAGCATCCTGGTAAATCTCCTCTGCACTCTTTCCAGCGCTTCCACATCCTTCTTATAGTGAGGTGACCAGAACTGCACACAATATTCCAAATGTGGTCTCACCAAGGTCCTGTAGAGTTGCAGCATAACCCCACGGCTCTTAAACTCCAACCCCCTGTTAATAAAAGCTAACACATTATAGGCCTTCTTCACAGCTCTATCCACTTGAGTGGCAACCTTTAGAGATCTGTGGATATGGACCCCAAGATCTCTCTGTTCCTCCACAGTCTTCAGAACTCTACCTTTGACCCTGTAATCCACATTTAAATTTGTCCTACCAAAATGAATCACCTCACATTTATCAGGGTTAAACTCCATTTGCCATTTTTCAGCCCAGCTTTGCATCCTATCTATGTCTCTTTGCAGTCTACAACAGCCCTCCACCTCATCCACTACTCCACCAATCTTGGTGTCATCAGCAAATTTACTGATCCACCCTTCAGCCCCCTCCTCTAAGTCATTAATAAAAATCACAAAGAGCAGAGGACCAAGCACTGATCCCTGCGGCACTCCGCTAGCAACCTGCCTCCAATCCGAAAATTTTCCATCCACCACCACCCTCTGTCTTCGATCAGACAGCCAGTTACCTATCCAATCGGCCAAATTTCCCTCTATCCCACACCTCCTCACTTTCATCATAAGCCGACCATGGGGGACCTTATCAAACGCCTTACTAAAATCCATGTATATGACATCAACTGCCCTACCTTCATCAACACACTTAGTTACCTCCTCAAAAAATTCTATCAAATTTGTGAGGCACGACTTGCCCTTCACGAATCAGTGCTGACTATCCCGGATTAATCCGCATCTTTCTAAATGGTCGTAAATCCCATCTCTAAGGACCTTTTCCATCAATTTACCAACCACCGAAGTAAGACTAACCGGTCTATAATTACCAGGGTCATTTCTATTCCCTTTCTTAAACAGAGGAACAACATTCGCCATTCTCCAGTCTTCTGGCACCATCCCCGTGGACAGCGAGGACCCAAAGATCAAAGCCAAAGACTGCAATCTCATCCCTTGCCTCCCAAAGAATCCTAGGATACATTTAATCAGGCCCAGGGGACTTATCGACCTTCAGTTTATTCAAAACTGCCAGGACATCCTCCCTCCGAACATCTATTTCCTCCAGCCTATTAGCCTGTAACACCTTCTCTTCCTCAAAAACATGGCCCCTCTCCTTGGTGAACACTGAAGAAAAGTATTCATTCATCATCTCGCCTATCTCTACTGACTCCATACACAAGTTCCCACTACTGTCCTTGACCGGCCCTAACCTCACCCTGGTCATTCTTTTATTCCTCACATAAGAGTAAAAAGCCTTGGGGTTTTCCTTGATCCGACCCGCCAAGGACTTCTTGTGTCCCCTCCTAGCTCTCCTAAGCCCCTTTTTCAGCTCATTCCTTGCTAACTTGTAACCCTCCATCGAGCCATCTGAACCTTGTTTCCTCATCCCTACATAAGCTTCCCTCTTCCTTTTCACAAGACATTCCACCTCTTTCGTGAACCATGGTTCCCTCACTCGGCCATTTCCTCCCTGACTGACAGGGACATACCTATCAAGGACATCCAGTATTTGTTCCTTGAAAAAGTTCCACTTTTCATTAGTTCCTTTCTCTGACAGTTTCTGTTCCCAACTTATGCCCCCTAATTCTTGCCTAATCGCATCATAATTACCTCTCCACCAATTGTAAACCTTGCCCTGCCGTACGGCCCTATCCCTCTCCATTGCAATAACAAAAGACACCGAATTGTGGTCACTGTCTCCAAAGTGCTCTCCCACAACTAAATCTAACACTTGGCCCGGTTCATTTCCCAGTACCAAATCCAATGTGGCCTCACCTCTTGTCGGCCTATCCACATATTGTGTCAGGAAACCCTCCTGCACACACTGCACAAAAACTGCCCCATCCGAACTATTTGACCTACAAAGGCTCCAATCAATATTTGGAAAGTTAAAGTCCCCCATGACAACTACCCTGTGACCCCCACTCATATCCATAATCTGCTGAGCAATTTCTTCCTCCACATCTCTATTACTATTTGGGGGCCTATAGTAAACTCCTAACAATGTGACCGCTCCTTTCCTATTTCTAACCTCAGCCCATATTACCTCAGTGTGCAGATCCCCCTCGAAGTGCCTTTCCGCAGCCGTTAAACTATCCTTGATTAACAATGCCACTCCTCCACCTCTTTTACCAGCTTCCCTACACTTAGTGAAACATCTATACCCCGGAACGTCCAACAACCATTCCTGTCCTTGTTCTACCCATGTCTCCGTAATGGCCACAACATCGTAGTCCCAAGTACCAATCCACGCCCCAAGTTCATCTACCTTGTTCCGGATGCTCCTTGCATTGAAGTAGACACACTTCAACCCACCTTCCTGTCTACCGGTACCCACCCTTGACCCTGATACCTTCCCCAATACCTCACCACCCTCACTGACTTCTGGACTACAACTCCTTTTCCCACTCCCCTGACAAATTTGTTTAAACCCCCCTGAAGAGCCGTAACAAATTTCCCTCCTAGGATATTGGTGCCCCTCTGGTTCAGGTGCACCCTGTCCTGTTTGTACAGGTCCCACCTTCCCCAGAATGTGTTCCAATTATCCACGTATCTGAAACACTCCCTCCTACACCATCCCTGCAACCACATGTTTAACTGCACTCTCTCCCTGTTCCTCAACTCGTTATCACGTGGCACCGGCAACGTACCAGAGATGACCACATGTTTTGTCTTGGCTCTCAGCTTCCAGCCCAGCTCCAGAAATTCCTGCTTTAAATCCCCGTCCCTTCGCTTACCTATGTCATTGGTACCAATGTGTACCACGACTTGTGACTGTTTCCCCTCCCCTTCAGAATCCAGAAAACACGGTCTGAGACGTCACGGACCTTGGCATCCGGTAGGCAACATACCATCCGTGAGTCTCTTTTGCTGCCACAGAGCCTCCTATCTATCCCTCTAACTAACGAGTCCCCAATAACTATTGCCCTCCCGCTCTGCCCCTTACCCTCCCGAGCCACAGAGATGGACACAGTGCTGGAGATCCTCTCACTGCGGCTCACCACTGGTATGTCATCCCCCTCAACCGTATCCAAAGCGGAATACTTGTTGCTAAGGGGAACGACCACCGGGGATCCCTGCACGGACTGCTTCCTTCCAGTCCCTCTTACCGTCACCCATCTGTTTTCATTCCTCGGAGTAACTGTATTCCTAAAGCTTCTGTCTATGGCCACCTCTGTGTCCCGAATGATCCGAAGTTCATCCAACTCCAGCTCCAGTTCCCTAACACAGTTTTGGAGGAGCTGCAGATGGGTGCACTTCCCACAGGTGTAATCAGTAGGGACACTGTCGTCGTCCCTCACCTCAAACATAGTGCAAGAGGAACATAGCACTGCCTGCACACCCATCCCCTCTAGATACCTTCCCAGTCGCAGGTAGAAACAGCAAAAATGAATTAAACTCACCCCTGCTCTTCCTTTCTGCCTACGCCCTGTGAGCCAAAGCCTTATAGCTCACACTCTGCTTCCCACTCACTCCCCTGCCCGCTCCCGACACTGCCCGCTGTATACTGCAGCCTACCTTTTATACTTCGCGCGCTTAAAAAACCCTTCCCAGACTCCTTTGCAGCCCACTTCCAGTTTTCACTTTAAACTTAAAATTCTACTGCAAAAGTAAAGGCCAAAAAAAAACCACACACACTAGCTGACTAATTAAATAAATAAACAATTCAATTAATCTCTCACCAGCACTGCTGCCTCCAATCACTCCCTCTCAGCTTGCTCCAGTGGAACAATGAGGGGGAACCTCCCAGGTAACTGACTTTTAAAGTTAAAATAAAAACCCTTCCCAGACTCCTTAGCAGCCCACTTCCAGTTTTCACTTGCCCCTTAGTGTCCCGGGATGGGTAGGTTAGAAGGATTAGTAGGATAATAATGTGGGATTACGGGGATAGGGCCCAGGTGGGATTGTTGTCAGTGCAGACTCGATGGACCGGATAGCTTCCTTCTACACTGTAGGGTTTCTATGATTCTGCACCCGTCCTAACACCTCATGTGGTACTGTGTCCATGCTAAATTGACCCTAGTGTCAGGGGATTAGCAGGGTAAATATGTGGGGTTACGGCAATAAGGCCTGGATGGGATTGTGGTCGGTGCAGACTCAATAGGCCGAATGGCCTCCTTCTGCACTGTAGGGTTTCTATGATTCTATATCTGTCCTAACACCTCATGCGGTACTGTGTGAAATTGTGTTTGTTAATGTTGCTGTGAAGCGCCATGGAGGTGAATATTTGAGGTATTATATGAGAGCATTACATCGATGACATTTTCTTCCTTTGGAGTCATGGTGAGCAATCACTGAAACAACTATATGATGACATCAACAAGTTCCATCCCACCATCAGACTCACTATGGACTACTCTCCGGAATCGGTTGCATTCTTGGACACACGCATCTCCATTAAGGACGGTCACCTCAGCACCTCACTGTACCGCAAGCCCACGGATAACCTCATGATGCTCCACTTCTCCAGCTTCCACCCTAAACACGTTAAAGAAGCCATCCCCTACGGACAAGCCCTCCGAATACACAGGATCTGCTCGGATGAGGAGGATCGCAACAGACACCTCCAGACACTAAAAAATGCCCTCATAAGAACAGGATATGGCGCTCGACTCATCGATCAACAGTTCCGACGCGCCACAGCGAAAAACCGCACCGACCTCCTCAGAAGACAAACACAGGACACGGTGGACAGAGTACCCTTCGTCGTCCAGTACTTCCCCGGAGCGGAGAAGCTACGGCATCTCCTCCGGAGCCTTCAACATGTCATAAATGAAGACGAACATCTCGCCAAGGCCATCCCCACACCCCCACTTCTTGCCTTCAAACAACCACGCAACCTCAAACAGACCATTATCCGCAGCAAACTACCCAGCCTTCAGGAGAACAGTGACCACGACACCACACAACCCTGCCACAGCAACCTCTGCAAGACGTGCCGGATCATCAACACGGATGCCATCATCTCACGTGAGAACACCATCTACCAGGTACACGGTACCTACTCTTGCAACTCGGCCAACGTTGTCTACCTGATACGCTGCAAGAAAGGATGTCCCGAGGCACGGTACATTGGGGAAACCATGCAGACGCTACGACAACGGATGAATGAACACCGCTCGACAATCACCAGGCAAGACTGTTCTCTTCCTGTGGGGGAGCACTTCAGCAGTCACGGGCATTCAGCCTTGGATCTTCAGGTAAGCGTTCTCCAAGGCGGCCTTCACGACACACGACAGCGCAAAGTCACTGAGCAGAAACTGATAGCCAAGTTCCGCACACATGAGGACGGTCTAAACCGGGATGTTGGATTTATGTCACATTATCAGTAACCCCCACAGCTTGCCTCCTGGACTTGCACAATTTCACAAGCTGTACTGTCTGGAGACAATACACATCTCTTTAACCTGTGTTGAATGCTCCCTCCACCCACATTGTCTGTACATTTAAGACCTGGCTGGCTGTAGAGATTTGCATTCTAATCAGTATTCTGTAATTTGATTTCTGTGTCTGTGCCCTGTTTGAGAACAGAGACCACTCCATCTGACGAAGGAGCATTGCTCCGAAAGCTTATGGTATTTGCTACCAAATAAACCTGTTGGACTTTAACCTGATGTTGTGAGACTTCTTACTTCGATCAGATAGCCAGTTACCTGTCCAATTGGCCAACTTTCCTTCTATCCCACACCTCCTCACTTTCATCATAAGCCGACCATGGGGGACCTTATCAAACGCCTTGCTAAAATCCATGTATATGACATCAACTGCCCTACCTTCATCAACACACTTAGTTACCTCCTCAAAAAATTCTATCAAATTTGTGAGGCACGACTTGCCCTTCACGAATCCGTGCTGACTATCCCGGATTAATCCGCATCTTTCTAAATGGTCGTAAATCCCATCCCTAAGGACCTTTTCCATCAATTTACCAACCACCGAAGTAAGACTAACCGGTCTATAATTACCAGGGTCATTTCTATTCCCTTTCTTAAACAGAGGAACAACATTCGCCATTCTCCAGTCCTCTGGCACCATCCCCGTGGACAGCGAGGACCCAAAGATCAAAGCCAAAGGCTCTGCAATCTCATCCCTTGCCTCCCAAAGAATCCTAGGATACATTTCATCAGGCCCAGGGGACTTATCGACCTTCAGTTTATTCAAAACTGCCAGGACATCTTCCCTCCGAACATCTATTGTTGGAGAAGATTCTTAGAGATAGGATACATGCGCATTCAGAACTGAATAATCTCATTAGCGATAGACAGCATGGTTTTGTACGAGGGAGGTCATGCCTCACAAATTTGGTTGAGTTTTTTGAGGAGGTGACAAAAACGATTGACGAAGGAAGGGCCGTGGATGTCGTCTATATGGATTTTAGTAAAGCGTTTGACAAGGTCCCTCATGGCAGGCTGGTGCAAAAGGTTAAATCTCACGGGATAAAAGATGAGCTAGCTAGATGGGTGGAGAACTAGCTTGGCCATAGAAGACAGAGGGTGGTAGTGGAAGGGTCTTTTTCCGGTTGGAGGTCTGTGACTAGTGGTGTTCTGCAGGGCTCTGTACTGGGACCTCTGCTGTTTGTGATATATATATAAATGATTTGGAGGAAGATGTAGCTGGTGTGATCAGTAAGTTTGCGCACGACACGAAGATTGCTGGAGTTGCGGATAGCGATGAACATTGTCAGAGAATACAGCAGGATATAGATAGGCTGGAACATTGGGCGGAGAAATGGCAGATGGAATTTAATCCAGATAAATGCGAAGTGATGCATTTCGGTAGATCTAATGCAAGGGGGAGCTATACAATAAATGGCAGAACCATCAGGAGTATAGACACACAGAGGGACCTGGGTGTACAAGTCCACAGATCCTTAAAGGTGGCAGCACAGGTGGAGAGGGTGGTGAAGAAGGCATATGGCATGCTTGCCTTTATTGGACAGGGCATAGAATATAAAAGTTGGCATATGATGTTGCAGCTGTATAGAACGATGGTTAGGCCACATTTGGAATACTGCGTCCAGTTCTGGTCGCCACACTACCAGAAGGACGTGGAGGCTTTGGAGAGAGTACAGAGAAGGTTTACCAGGATGTTGCCTGGTACAGAGGGTCTTAGCTGTGAGGAGAGATTGGGTAAACTGGGGTTGTTCTCCCTGGAAAGACAGAGGATGAGGGACGACCTAATAGAGGTGTATAAAATTATGAAGGGCATCGATAGGGTGAACAGTGGGAAGCTTTTTCTCAGGTCGGAGGTGACGAACACAAGGGGTCACGGGTTCAAGGTGAGGGGGACAAGGTTCAACACAGATGTCAGGGGGACGTATTTTACACAGAGGGTGGTGGGGGCCTGGAATGTACTGCCAAGCAAGGTGATTGAGACGGACACGCTGGGATCGTTTAAGACTTATCTAGATAGCCACATGAACAGACTGGGAATAGAGGGATACAAAAGAATGGTCTAGTGGGCAAATGAGCAGCGCAGGCTTGGAGGGCCGAAGGGCCTGTTCCTGTGCTGTATTGTTCTTTGTTCTTTCTTTATATGCCGGTGAAAAAGGGAGCGAATGTTTGAGGTGGCGAATCAGTATCGATCAAGCGGACTGCCTTGTTCCGAACAGTGTCGAGCTTTTTGAGTGTTTTTGGAGCTGCACACATCTAGGCAAGTGGGGAGGGTGGCACAGTGGTTAGTACTGCTGCCTCATAGCGACAGGGATCCGGGCTCAATTCGTGGCTTGCGTGACAGTCTGCGACTGCGTGGGTTTCCTCCTGCTGCTCCGGTTTCCTCCCAGTCTGAAAGACGTGCTGGTTAGATGCATTGGCCATGCTAAATTCTCCCTCAATGTACCCAACAGGCACTGGACTGTGGCGACTAGGGGATTTTCACAGTAACTTCATTGTAGTGTTAATGTAAGCTTGCTTGTGACACTAATAAATAAAGTTTAAATTTTTTTTAAAAACTTTAAACACACTCCTAACTTGTCCCTTGTAGGTAATGGACAGACTTTGGATAGTCAGGACGTGAATTACTCATTGCAGAATTCCCAGCCTCTAACCCGCTCTTGTAGCCACAGTATACATATAACATAAGAACTAGGAGCAGGAGTAGGCCATCTGGCCCCTCGAGCCTGCTCCGCCATTCAATAAGATCATGGCTGATCTTTTTGTGGGCTCAGCTCCACTTACCCGCCCACTCACCATAACCCTTAATTCCTTTACTGTTCAAAAATTTATCTAAACTTGCCTTAAAAACATCCAATGAGGTAGCCTCAACTGCTTCACTGGGCAGGGAATTCCACAGATTCACAACCCTTTGTGTGAAGAAGTTCCTCCTCAACTCAGTCCTAAATCTGCTTCCCCTTATTTTGAGGCCATGCCTCCTAGTTCTAGTTTCACCCGCCAGTGGAAACAACTTCCCTGCTTCTATCTTATCTATTCCCTTCATAATCTTATATGTTTCTATAAGATCTCCCCTCATTCTTCTGAATTCCAATGAGTATAGCCCCAATCTACTCAGTCTCTCCTCATAAGCCAACCCTCTCAACTCCGGAATCAACCTAGTGAATCTCCTCTGCACCCCCTCCAGTGCCAGTATATCCTTTCTCAAGTAAGGAGACCAAAACTGTACACAGTACTCCAGGTGTGGCCTCACCAGCACCTTATACAGCTGCAACAGAACCTCGCTGTTTTTAAACTCCATCCCTCTAGCGATGAAGGACAAAATTCCATTTGCCTTCTTAATTACCTGCTGCACCTGCAAACCAACTCCTTGTGATTCCTGCACAAGGACACCCAGGTCCCTCTGCACAGCAGCATGCTGCAATTTTTTACCATTTAAATAATAGTCCATTTTGCTGTTATTCCTACCAAAATGGATGACTTCACATTTACCAACATTGTACTCCATCTGCCAGACCCTCGCCCACTCACTTAGGTTATCTATATTCCTTTGCAGACTTTCAGCGTCCTCTGCACACTTTGCTCTTCCACCCATCTTAGTGTCATCTGTGAATTTTGACACACTACACTTGGTCCCCAGCTCCAAATCATCTATGTAAATCGTAAACAATTGCGGCCCCAACACTGATCCCTGAGGCACAACACTAGTCAACTGATCGCCAACCAGAAAAACACCCATTTACCCCCACTCTTTGCTTTCTGTTAGTTAACCAATCCTCTATCCATGCTAATACATTACCCGTAGCACTGTGCACCTTTATCTTATGGTTGGTCCAGTTCAGTTTCTGGTCAATGGTAACCTCCAGGATGTTGGTAGCGGGGTTCAGCAATGGTGATGTCATTGATTGTCATGGGAAGGTGATTAGATCTTGTTGAAGGTGGTCATTGCTTTGCACTTGTGTGATCCAAATGTTACTTAACACTTATCAGCCCAAGTTTGAATGTTGTCCAGGTCTTTCTGCATTTGGGCACAGACTGTTTGAGTGTCTGGAATTGGATCAGGACTGAAAATTGTGCAATTGTCAGTGAATATCCCCACTTCTGACCCTGAATTGTTGAATTAACTGAAGATGGTTGGGCTGAGGACACCACCCTGAGGAACTCCTGCAGTGATGTCTTATACTGAGATGATTGATCCTCAAGAACCACAACCATCTTCCTTTGTGCTAGGTATGACTCCAACCAGTGGACAGTTTTAAATATTTAATCTAATCCATTTGTGACTTAAAAGCAAACTCAGGAACATAGAAACTAGAAGCAGGAGTAGGCCACTCGGCCCTTCGAGCCTGCTCTGCTATTCACTTTGATCATGGCTGATCATCGAATTCAATATCCTGATCCCCCTTTGCCACATATCCCTTTAGCCTCAAGAGCTATATCTAATTTCTTCTCAAAATCAGACAACATTGTGGCCTCAACTGCGTTGAAGTAGTTCAATTAAAAAACTGAAAAATATTCACTAAGTTAATTAAATACATGAAATAAAACAAGGTTAGATAGGCATGATAGTGCAGGTGCTTTACCTGCAACATGTGGACACTTGTGGAAAGCAGTGTGATCCCAGACAAGCAAAATCACAACTCAAAAACTACAGCTCTGAGTCCAAGATGCAGGCATCCCAGGGCACCAGGGGGAGGAAGATTTACCTCTGCACTTCAATCCATGAAACAGTTAGACTCCTTAGATGAGGGAGTGGTACAGGTTTGGTTAGTGGCCATGGGTGAGTGTCAGGCTGGTATGGACCTTCAGGATGCAGTTATGGAGGAACTTTATGCCTAGCCCTTAACCAACAGGTACAAATTTCTTGCTGCCTTTATGGATGAGAGTGAGGGCTGCAGGGTAGATGGGCAAACAAGAACAGTATAGCCAGGAGGATAGCGATTGTTCTCTGCAGCCATGACTGGCAGCTCCAAAGGTCATAATGCCTGCCCATTGTCAGGGTTAAAGACCCCATCTGAAGATAGTTTGAGTGGGAGGTGAATAATCCAGTTGTTGTGATTCATGTAGGAATACTGGAATGATATTCTTCTATTCCGCTGAGGCTAGGGGAGAAAAAAACCAGAGGGCATGGGTTAAGGGTGAAAGGAGAAAAGTTTAAAGGGAATATTTGAGGGGGCTTCTTCACGCAGAGAGTGGTGGGAGTGTGGAATGAGCTGCCGGATAAAGTGGTAAATGCGGGGTCACTTTTAACATTTAAGAAAAACTTGGACGGGTTCATGGATGAGAGGGGTGTGGAGGGATATGGTCCAAGTGCAGGTCAGTGGGACTAGGCATAAAATGGTTCGGCACAGACAAGAAGGGCCAAAAGGCCTGTTTCTGAGCTGTAATTTTTCTATGGTTTCTATGATGGAGTTTGAGGAGTTAAGGTGCAAATTAAAACATAGAATCTCAAGGTAATGTTATCTGAGCTGTGTGCTAATTGGCATAATAAACAGAATGTTAAAATGTCAGATTGAAAAAGTAGTGTGGGAGGCAGAGGTTTTAATTCATGAACACTCGCATTGGTTCTAGGGAAAGAGGGAGCTATTCTGTTGGGATGGGTTCCACTTAAACTGGACCAGAACTAATATCCTGGCAAATCAAATAACTATATCAGAAAGAAAGACTTAAACTAAGGGGAACTAGAGAGTAGGGCCAGTAGATTCAGAGAAAGAGCAGGCAGGGTGTGGTTGCTGATCAGAGGGTCTGGTGGACTGAAGTGCATTTATTTCAATGTGAGAAGTGTAACAGGTAAGGCAGATGAACTTAGAGCTTGGATTAGTACTTGGAACTATGATGTTGCTGCTATTACAGAGACTTGGTTAAGGGAAGGACAGGATTGGCAGCTTAACGTTCCAGGATACAGATGTTTCAGGCAGGATAGAGGGGGATGTAAAAGGTTAAGGAGAATATCACAGATGTACTGCGGGAGGACACCTCTGAGGGCTCATACAGCGAGGCAATATAAGTAGAGCTCAGGAATAGGAAGGGTGTAGTCACAATGTTGGAGATTTACTATAGGCCCCCCAACAGTCAGTCAAATAAAGAGGAATAGATATGTAGGCAGATTTTGACAAAGTGTAAAAATAACAGGGTTGTTGTGGTGGGAGATTTTAACTTCCCCTATATTGACTGCCCCATGTACTAGCACTTAGTGCTAGTACATGGGGCAGAGTTTTTAAGGAGCATCCAGGAGGGCTTCTTGAAGCACTATGTCGATAGTCCAACTAGGGAAGGGGCAGTACTGGACCTGGTATTGGGGAATGAGCCCGGCCAGGTGATCGACATTTCATATGGGAGCAGTTTGGGGACAGTGACCACACACTCAGTAAGCTTTAAGGTACTGATGGATAAAGATAAGTGTAGTCCTCAAGTTAAGGTGCTAAATTGGGGGAAGGCTAACTACAACAATATTAGGCAGGAACTGAAGAATGTAGATTGGGGGCAGATGTTTGAGGGCAAATCCACACCTGGCATGTGGGAGGCTTTCAAGTGTAAGTTGATAGGGATTCAGGACCGACACATTGCTGTAAGGAAGAAGGATAAGTATGGCAAGTTTTGGGAACCTTGGATAACGAGAGATATTGTGAGCCTAGTCAAAGAGAAAAAGGAAGCATTTGTCAAAGCTAGGGGGCTGGGAACACACGAAGCAAGTGTGGAATACAAAGAAAGTAGAAAGAAACTTAAGCAAGGAGTAAGGAGGGTTAAAAGGGGTCATGAAAAGTCATTGGCCAGCAGGATTAAGGAAAATCCCAAGGATTTTTAGACATATATAAAGAGCAAGAGGGTAGCTAGGGAGAGGATTGGCCCACTCAAGGACAGGGGAGGGAATCTATGTGTGGAGCCAGAGGAAATGGGTGAAGTATTAAATGAGTACTTTGCGTCAGTATTCACTAAAGAAGGACATGGTGGATGATGAGTCTGGGAAAGGTTGTGTAGATAGTTTGAGTCATGTTGAGATCAAAAAGGAGTGGTATTGGGGTTCTTGAGAAACATTAAGGTAGACAAGTCCCCAGGGCCTGATGGGATATACCCCAGAATACTGAAAGAAGCAAGGGAGGAAATTGCTGGGGCCTTGAGAGAAATCTTTGTCCCCTCACTGGCTACAGGGGAGGTCATGATGTGGAGATGCCGGCGTTGGACTGGGGTAAACACAGTAAGAAGTTTAACAACACCAGGTTAAAGTCCAACAGGTTTATTTGGTAGCAAAAGCCACAAGCTTTCGGAGCCTTAAGCCCCTTCCTCAGGTGAGTGGGAGTTCTGTTCACAAACAGGGCATATAAAGACACAAACTCAATGTACAGAATAATGGTTGGAATGCGAATACTTACAGCTAATCAAGTCTTTAAGATACAAACAATGTGAGTGGAGAGAGCATCAAGACAGGCTAAAGAGATGTGTATTGTCTCCAGACAGGACAGCCAGTGAAACTCTGCAGGTCCACATCTCGCCAAGGCCATCCCCACACCCCCACTTCTTGCCTTCAAACAACCGCACAACCTCAAACAGACCATTGTCCGCAGCAAACTACCCAGCCTTCAGGAGAACAGTGACCACGACACCACACAACCCTGCCACAGCAACCTCTGCAAGACGTGCCGGATCATCGACACGGATGCCATCATCTCACGTGAGAACATCATCCACCAGGTACACGGTACCTACTCTTGCAACTCGGCCAACGTTGTCTACCTGATACGCTGCAGGAAAGGATGTCCCGAGGCATGGTACATTGGGGAAACCATACAGACGCTGCGACAACGGATGAATGAACACCGCTCGACAATCACCAGGCAAGACTGTTCTCTTCCTGTTGGGGAGCACTTCAGCGGTCACGGGCATTCATAGAATCATAGAATCATAGAAACCCTACAGTGCAGAAGGAGGCCATTCGGCCCATCGAGTCTGCACCGACCACAATCCCACCCAGGCCCTACCCCCACATATTTACCCGCTAATCCCACTAACCTACGCATCTCAGGACTCTAAGGGGCAATTTTTAACCTGGCCAATCAACCTAACCCGCACATCATTCGGCCTCTGATTTTCGGGTAAGCGTTCTCCAAGGCGGCCTTCACGATTTTTTTTCAGGTTAAGTGCATATGGGAGCGCCTGAAAGCAGATTTCCAAGTCGGATCTGAATTGCGCCCAGATTCAGCACTTCGAATGAAAATGGTAAAATCAGGCCCATAGTGTTCAATTCTGGTCGCCACACTACCAGAAGGATGTGGAGGTTTTGGAGAGGGTACAGAAAAGATTTACCAGGACGTTGCCTGGTATGGAGGGCATTAGCTATGAGGAGAGGTTGGAAAAACTTGGTTTGTTCTCACTGGAACAATGGAGGTTGAGAGGTGACCTGATAGAAGTCTACAAGATTATGAGAGGCATGGCCAGAGTGGATAGTCAGAAGCTTTTTCCCAGAGTGGAAGAGTCAATTACTAGGGGGCATAGGTTTAAGGTGCGAGGGGCAAGGTTTAAAGGAGAGGTACAAGGCAGATTTTTTACACAGAGGGTAGTGTGTGCCTGGAGCTCACTGCCGGGGGAGGTAGTGGAAGCGGATATGGTAGTGGCTTTTAAGGGGCGTCTTGACAAATACATGAATAGGATGGGAATAGAGGGATATGGTTCCCGTAAGAGTAGGGGGCTTTAGTTCAGTTGGGTAGCATGGTCGGTGCAGGTTTGGAGGGCCGAAGGACCTGTCCTGTGCTGTAATTTTCTTTGTTCTTTCTTTACAATCACGTTCGCCCATTCAGATTTGGCACGAAACAGACATGCTCGACAAAAGTCCAATTTGGGGTAGTGAGGAGGTAAGTGCCGAGCGTCCGACAGCTCTCTGCTTGAGATCGTGGGGGTGGGGGAGTTCCACTGCCACTCTGCCTGTGATCAGTGAGGGGGAAGGGGGGGGTCCACTGCCACTCTGCCTGTGATCAGTGAGGGGGAAGGGGGGAGTTCACTGCCACTCTGCCTGTGATCAGTGAGGGGGAAGGGGGGAGTTCCACTGCCACTCTGCCTGTGATCAGTGAGGGGGAAGGGGGGAGTTCACTGCCACTCTGCCTGTGATCAGTGAGGGGGAAGGGGGGAGTTCCACTGCCACTCTGCCTGTGATCAGTGAGGGGAAAGGGGGGGGGGTCTGCTGCCACTCTGCCTGTGATCAATGAGGGGGAAGTGGGGGGGTTCGCTGCCACTCTGCCTGTGATCAGTGAGGGGGAAGGGGGGGGTCCGTTGCCACTCTGCCTGTGATCAGTGAGGGGTAAGGGGGGAGTTAGAAACATAGAAAAACTACAGCACAAAACAGGCCCTTCAGCCCACAAGTTGTGCCGAACACATCCCTACCTTCTCGACCTATCTGTAACCCTCCATCCTATTACGCTCCATGTACTCATCCAGGAGTCTCTTAAAAGACCCTATTGAGTTCGCCTCCACCACCACTGACGGCAGCCGATTCCACTCGCCCACCACCCTCTGTGTGAAAAACTTACCCCTAACATCTCCCCTGTACCTACCCCCCAGCACCTTAAACCTGTGTCCTCTCGTAGCAGACATTTCCACCCTGGGAAAAAGCCTCTGAGAGTCCACCCGATCTATGCCTCTCAACATCTTATACACCTCTATTAGGTCTCCTCTCATCCTTCGTCTATCCAAGGAGAAAAGACCGAGCTCCCTCAGCCTATCCTCATAAGGCATGCCACTCAATCCAGGCAACATCCTTGTAAATCTCCTCTGCACCCTTTCAATCTTTTCCACATCCTTCCTATAGTGAGGCGACCAGAACTGAGCACAGTACTCCAAGTGGGGTCTGACGAGGGTCTTATATAGCTGCATCATTATCCCCGGACTCCTAAACTCTATCCCTCGATTGATAAAGGCCAGCACACCATACGCCTTCTTAACCACCTCCTCCACCTGCGGGGGCGATTTTAGAGTCCTATGGATCCATACCCCAAGGTCCTTCTGATCCTCTACAGTACTAAGAGTCTTTCCCTTTATATTGGACTCCTTCATCCCATTTGACCTACCAAAATGGACCACGACGCATTTATCTGGGTTGAAGTCCATCTGCCACTTGTCCGCCCAGTCTTGCATCCTATCTATGTCCCTCTGTAACTTCTGACATCCCTCCAGACTATCCACAACCCCACGAACCTTCGCGTCGTCGGCAAACGTACCAACCCATCCCTCCGCTTCCCCATCCAGGTCATTTATGAAAATGACAAACAGCAAGGGTCCCAGAACAGATCCCTGGGGCACACCATTGGTGACCGACCTCCATTTAGAAAAAGACCCATCTACACCCACTCTCTGCCTCCTTTGGGCAAGCCAGTTCTGGATCCACCGGGCAGCAGCCCCTTGGATCCCATGCCCTCTCACTTTTTCTAGAAGCCTTGCATGGGGGACCTTATCGAACGCCTTGCTAAAATCCATATCAACCACATCTACCGCCTTCCCTTCGTCAATGTGTTTAGTCACATTTTCTAAGAACTCCACCAGGCTCGTAAGGCACGATCTGCCCTTGACAAAGCCATGCTGAGTATTCTTGAGCATACTAAACCTCTCTAAATGCTCATATATCCTGTCCCTCAGGATCTTCTCCATCAGTTTACCAACCACTGAGGTTAGACTCACCGGTCGGTAATTACCTGGGCTATCCCTATTCCCCTTCTTGAAAATAGGAACCACATCCGCAATCCTCCAATCCTCCGGTACCTCTCCCGTCTCCATCGACGACGCAAAGCCAGAGGCTCTGCAATCTCTTCCCTCGCCTCTCACAGTAACCTGGGGTACATCCCATCCGGACCCGGTGACTTATCTATCTTGATGCCATTCAAAGATTCCAGCACAACCTCTTTCTTAAAGTCCACATACTCAACCCTTTCAGTCCACTGCACGCCCGCAGTACATCCACCCATGTCCTTCTCCTCTGTGAAAACCGAAGCAAAATACTCAATAAGCACCTCTGCACTTTCTACTGGTTCCGTACAGGCTTTCCCGCCTTCACCTTTTATAGGCCCTATTCCGTCACGTCTCATCCTTTTTCTCTTCACATATTTATAGAACGCCTTAGGGTTCTCCTTAATCCTACCTGCAAGGGCCTTCTCATGACCCCTTCTGGCTCTCCTAATTTCCTTCTTTAGTCCCTTCCTACAAGCCGTATACTCTTCTAAATCCCTATCTTCGCCAAGCTCTCTGAGCCTTTTGTACGCTTTCCTTTTCTTCTCGACTAGGTTCCGCACAGCTTTCATGCACCACGGTTCCTTTAACCTACCAACACCTCCCTGTCTGCTCGGAACGTTGTCCTGTAGAACTCTATAAGAAGTTTAACAACACCAGGTTAAAGTCCAACAGGTTTATTTGGTAGCAAAAGCCACACAAGCTTTCGGAGCTCTAAGCCCCTTCTTCAGGTGAGTGGGAATTCTGTTCACAAACAGAGCTTATAAAGACACAGACTCAATTTACATGAATAATGGTTGGAATGCGAATACTTACAACTAATCAAGTCTTTAAGAAACAAAACAATGTGAGTGGAGAGAGCATCAAGACAGGCTAAAAAGATGTGTATTGTCTCCAGACAAGACAGCCAGTGAAACTCTGCAGGTCCAGGCAACTGTGGGAGTTACAAATAGTGTGACATGAACCCAATATCCCGGTTGAGGCCGTAGAACTCTAGACAGACATTCCTTTAAAAACTGCCACCTCTCTTCAGTACATTTCCCCGAGAATACCTCCTTCCAATTTACTCCTCTAGTTTGCTGTCTAATGTCTTCATATTTACCCTTACTCCAAATAAACACTTTCCTAGCTTGCCTGATCCTCTCTTTTTCCAATGCAAGCCTAAAGGAAATAGAGTTATGATCGCTATCCCCAAGATGCTCTCCCACTGAGAGATCTGACACCTGTCCAGGTTCATTGGTCAGTATCAGATCAAGTACAGCCTCTCCTCTTGTAGGCTTGTCCACATGCTGTGTCAGGAAACCCTCCTGAACACACCTAACGAACTCTTCCCCATCCAATCCCCTTACCCTAGAGATATTCCAATCTATGTTTGGGAAATTAAAGTCTCCCATCACAACAACTCTGCTATTACTGCATCTCTCCAGGATCTGTTTCCCTATCTGCTCCTCCACCTCCCTGTTACTATTGGGCGGCCTATAGAAAACTCCCAGCAAAATGACCGGCCCCTTCCCACTCTGAACTTCCACCCACAGAGACTCGGTGGACAATCCCTCCACAGCATACACCTTCTCTACAGCTGTGACACTATCCCTGATCAGCAGTGCCACTCCACCCCCTCTCTTGCCTCCCTCCCTGTCCTTCCTGAATCATCTGAATCCCGGCACCTGGAGTATCCAGTCATGTCCCTGAGACATCCAAGTCTCCGTAATGGCCACCACATCACACTTCCAGGCATCAATCCACACTCTGAGCTCATCCCCTTTATTCACTATACTCCTGGCATTAAAGTAAACACATCTCAATCCTTTGGTCTGAGCTCTCCCCTTCTCTATCCCCCGTCCATCCTCCCTCTTGCACTGTCTATAACCCTTCTCTGTTTGCGAGCTACCTTCCTCACTCTCAGTCATCTCATTTTGATCCCCTCCCCCCAACCTACCTAGTTTAAACTCTCCCCAGTAGCCTTAGCCAACCTTCCCACCAGGATATTGGTCCCCCTGGGATTCAAGTGCCACCCGTTTTTTGTGTACAGGTCACACCTGTCCCTAAAGAGGTCCCAATGGTCCAGGAACCTGAATCCCTGCCCCCTGCACCAGTCCCTCAGCCACACATTCATCCTCCACCTCACTCCATTCCTGTCCTCACCTTCCCGTGGCACAGGCAGCAATCCTGAGATTACTACCTTTGCTTTCCTCCTTCCCAGCTGTCTCCCTAATTCCCTATACTCTCTTTTCATGACCCCTTCCCCCTTCCTACCCACATCAGCGGTATCAATATGTACCGCTACCTCCGGTTCCTCTCCCTCCCACCTCAGGATTTCTGGGACTTGCCCAGCGACATCCTGGATCCCAGGCCCAGGGAGGCAGACCACCATGCGAGACTCCCGCCTGCCTCCGCAAAATCGCCTGTCCGTCCTCCTGACTGTCGAGTCCCCGATTAACACTGCCTTCCTCCTCTTTTCCTTAGCCCTCTGAGTTACAGGGCCGGACTCCACCCCGGAGACACGGCCACTGCTGCTTCCCCCAGATGGGCTGTCTCCCCCCAACAGTACTCAGGCAGGAGTACTTGTTGTGTAGGGACACACCCACCGGGGTGCCCTCAATCACCCGAGCTTTACCCTCCCTAGCCGTCACCCACTTGGCCTCCTCCCGTGGCCCTGGTGTGACCACCTGATGATAGCTCTTGTCTATCACCTCCTCATTCTCCCTCATCAGCCTAAGATCCTCGAGCTGCAGTTCCAGCTCCTTAACACGGCCCCTCAGGAACCGCAGCTCGACACATCCCTCACAGATGTGGATGTCCGGGAGGCCAGATGCCTCCAGGACCTCCCACATACTGCACTGCGAACAACACACTGGCTTCACACTCATATTTCACCCTTTCTACCAAGGTACACAGAGAAAAGTAAATTAGAAATTAAAAAAAAGAAACTCACCCCTGCTCGCCCTTTCCCCCCCGAAGCCCCGTGAGCCAAAGCCCTTACAGCTTTCACTCTGCTTCCCACTCACTCCCCTGCCCGCTCCCGACGCTGCCCGCTCAAAAGTGTGGCCAGCTTTTAAACCCTCCAAAAACCTTCCCAGGCTTCTCCTGGGCCTACTTCCTGTTTTGGATTTTAAAAAACCTCCAATTTTTTTACACAAATTTAACTGAAAAATAAATAAATAAATCACATGCACAAACACACTGCCTTACCCTCAGCCTGCTCCTGTGGAACAATGAGTTCTGCTGGCACTCTGCCTGTGATCAGAGAGCGGGAAGGGGGGGTCCACTGCCACTCTGCCTGTGACCAGTGAGGGGGAAGGGTGGGTCCGCTGCCAGTCTGCCTGTAATCAGCGAGGGGGAAGGGGGTGTCCGCTGCCCCTCTCCCTTTGATCAGTGAGGGGGAAGGAGATGTCTGTTGCCACTCTGCCTGTGATCAGTGAGGGGGAAGGGGGGGGTCCGCTGCCACACTGCCTGTGATCAGTGAGGGGGAAGGGGGGATTCCGCTGCTACTCTTCCTGTGATCAGAGAGGGGGAAGGGAGGGGTCCGCTGCCAGTCTGCCTGAAATCGGTGGTGGTGGTGTGGGGGGGGGGGGGGGGGGGGGGGGCCGCGATCAGTCTGGGTGGCGGAAGGGATGGGGGATAAGTGGGTCAGTAATTTTGTGAGGGTGGGGCAATGTTTGTGGGGCCCAGGGGGAGGCATTATCCAGCCCGGGAGTGATGTGGCAGGGGAGCCGCATTCTATTTTTTTTTCTGCGCATGCGCAGTTGGAAGCGCCGATTGGAGCTGCAGGATTTCGGGCGCGTTATGCCCCGCCCACCGGCTTGTGCAGCGCCATTCGGAATTGCTGATATTTTTTCAGGCAGAGTGTGTATGGGGGCACCTGAGAACAGGTCTAAAAGTCGGATCTGAAACACTCCCAGTTTCAAGTCCGCCCAGCACTTAGAATCAAAATGTTAAAATAGGGCCCATAGAATCCCTACAGTGCAGGAGGCGGCCATTTGGTCCATCGAGTCTGCTCCGACCACATTCCCACCCAGGCCCTCAACACCTCATATTTACCCTGCTAATCCCCCTGACACTAGAGATATTTTAACCTGGCCAAACTACCTAACCCACACATCTTTAGACTGTGGGAGGAAACCGGAGCACCCGGAGGAAACCCACGCAGACACAGAGAGAACGTGCAAACTCCACACAGACAGTGGCCCTGTGAGACAGCAGTGCTAAGGTGGCACAGTGGTTAACACTGGTTGGGACACTTGGGGTTAACAACTGCAGTAATACATTACTGGAGAGACATTTAGCACATACCTGTGACATTCCTATGTCCCCAGCTTTAACGTGGATATTAATTCATGTACAAAGAAAGAACTTGTATTTCTATAGCATCTTTCAAAACCTCAGGATTTCCCCAAAGGACTTTGCAGCCAATAAATATTTTTTGAAGTATGGTGTTATAATCTCCGTCGAGACCGGTAACTTTTGAAAAGATATTTCAATCTGAGCAATCGACTTAAAAGATTACAGACATTAGAACTATTACTATAATAAACAAAATAAAATCAAAATTGACTCATTTTGTAGGCAAATTATACTCTCAACTACAGAAAAACTTTTAATGATCAAACTTTAAAATGACTAAAAATCTCCTGTCATGGTTATACTCACAACACCAGGTCCAACAGGTTTATTTGGTAGCAAATACCATAAGCTTTCGGATTTTTTGCTACCAAATAAACCTGTTGGACTTTAACCTGGTGTTGTGAGACTTCTTACTGTGTTTACCCCAGTCCAACGCCGGCATCTCCACATCATGGTTATACTTGACACAGTGTTTTAACTAGACACTTCAATCTCCCAGAACCAGTTCAAAACTATTCCCTGCTCCCGATAATCTGCTTCCTGTTACCTTTCCCAGCCGGGTAATTTCTAATCCATGATCTGACTTTCTGTGAGAGTTATACTGGAGATTCTCTCTCTCTAGACCAAGTTAGGCAAATCTTGCAGTCTCCTTTAGATTCTCAAACTTGCTACCTTCAATCTCAGTGTGCGCTCCCACCCACATTCCGCGGAGAACAATAAGTTAAATATATATATTTATATATTCAAGGGTTATGAGTGTCACTGACTAGGCCAGCATTTATTGCCCATCACTAAATTTCCTGGAGAAGGTGGTGGTGAGCTAACTTCTTGAACCCCTGCAGTGCATCTGGTGAAGGTACACCCAAGTGCTGTTTGGGACGCAGTTCCAGGATTTTGATCCAGTGACAGTGAAGGAACATCAAAATAGCTCCAAGTCAGGATGGTGAAAGGTTTGGGTGGAACTTCCAGGTGGTGATGTTCCCATGTGTCTGCGGTCCTTGCCCTTCTAGATGGTAGAAGTCGTGAGTTTGGAAGGTGCTGCCTTGGTGATTCCTGCAGTGTATCTTGTAGATGTTACACTGTTGGCATTGTTCATTGGTGGTGGAGGGACTGAATGATTCTGGAAGGGATAGCAATCAAATGTGCAGCTTTGGCCTGGATGGTGTCAACCTTGAGTGTTGTTAGAGCTGCACTCATCCAGGCAAGTAGAGAATATTTCATCACCCTCCTGACTTGTGCCTTATAGATGTTGGATAGGCTTTGGGGTGTCAGCAGGTGAGTTACTTCCTGCAGGAATCCCAGCCTTTGACCCTTTTCTTGTAACCCCAATAATTATATGGTTAGCCCAGTTCAGTTATTGGTCAATAGAATCCCCCAGGATATTGATAGTGGGAGATTCAGCGATGTCAATGCCATTAATGTCAAAGGCAATGGCTCAATTCTCTCTTGTAGGAAATGATAATTGCTTGGCAATTGTGTGGCTCGAATGTTATTTGCCAAGCCTGAATGTTGCCCAGGTCTTGCAGGATTTGGACCTGCACTGCTTCAGTATCTGAGATTCCAAGTCTGGCTGCCTCTATTTCTCTGCTCTTTCTCTCTCTCTCTGTTTCGCTCTCTTTCACATTCTTGCAGACTGCTTTGTGTCTGTGAGGGTCATGGTATCTTAGGAAACCTTGTAACACAATACTACAATTGTTTGCTATGAACTCTTCCCCTCTCAAAGCTCATCTCCATGGCAATGTAACTCGCATGGGCCTTGTATCCAGGTAGAAATGCTAATTAGTTGTCTCCAGGCTCCAAACTCTATTCTTTCTTGGAATTAAATTAACAATTTAATATATAACTATTTCTCAAACCTGACATTCCTAACACCTCCCTGTGGGATTACCCACAGTTAGCATAGATGCGCTTGCCATTGTCTACATGTGTGACCATCTCGCACCTTCTCAGGAAGTCTCATGACTTGGGCCCTTCTTGTGTCCATAGCAACCAAACCAACCAGACTTTTTTGTTGAGCATGATTCAGAGCAAGTCACATGACCCTATTCGTTCCTCCATACTGCCTTAATTCAAGACAGTCCCAAAACATAATAATCTTATTTGTAACAATGATCACTATTGTCACATAGAGAAACTTTTTTTTAAAGCGATGTTGATTGAGGGATAAATAATGGGCAGGCACTGCTCTTGTTCAAAATACTGTCGTGGGAACTTTTTCATTCAACTGAGAGGGAAGTGTAACATCTCAAATGAAAGATAATACCTCTGACAGTGTAGTATCCCTCATTGAACTGGAATGTCGGCCTTGATTTTGTGCTCAAACCTCTATGGTAGGAATTGAACTCACAAGCTCCTTCCTTCAGAATGGGACAATGTTACCAAATGAGTACAGATGAGAATCATTGAATCCCTTAGAATTATAGAATCAGGAGGAGTATGACTGGGTGGAGCAAGTTAGATTCAATTTTAATGCAAAATCCACCCAACATTACTCTCCAAAATGTTTAAAGTTAAAGTTTTAAAGTAGGCTTACATTCACACTGCAATGAAGTTACTGTGAAAATCCCCTAGTCGCCACACTCCGGCGCCTATTTGGGTACACTGAGGGAGAATTTAGCATGGCCAATGCACCTAATCAGCACACCTTTCGGACTGTGGGAGGAAACCGGTGCACCCAGGAGGAAACCCACGCAGACACGGGGAGAAAGTGCAAACTCCACACAAACAGTGACCCAAACCGGGAATCGAACCCAAGTTCCTGGTGCTGTGAGGCAGCAGTGCTAACCACGTGCCACCAGGCCGCCGGATTAAACATTCTTTGAAATATGATGCTGGGGAGGATCAAACTATCATCAAGCAGAGAGATCACTGTGACAATCTTCAAACAAAATTCCCTTAGGCTAAACATCTTCACTAAAACAGCAGCTTTACAGGATGATTTCAATTTAGTCATAAATCAGGGCAGAAATCGCAAATGGGGCTCAGCTTGGTACGGTGCCAAATTCAGTATTTTAAATTTCACCGCCCATATTCGGACAAACAAAAAGTACCCAGGGAATCATTACAAACCGCGTGACCGGTTTCCGGGGAATGATTACAAACCGTGACTGATTTCTGGGGAATGATTACAAACCCTGTGACTGGTTTCCAGGGAATGATTACAAACCCTGTGACCGGTTTCCAGGGAATGATTACAAACCCATTTCCAGGAAATGATTGCAAACCCTGACACGCATTTCCAGGAAATGATGACAAACCCTGACTGGTTTTCACGAAATGATTATAAACCCTGAGAGTCATTTCCAGGGAATGATTACAAATCCTGTGACCGGTTTCCAAGGAATAATTACAAACCTCATGACCAGTTTCTAGGGAATGATTACAAACTCTGTGACCATTTTCCAGGGAATGATTACAAACCTATGACCCATTTCTAGGGAATGATTACAAACCCTGTGACTGGTTTCCAGGAAATGATTGCAAACCCTGAGACCTGATTCCAGGGAATGATTACAAACCCTATGACTGGTTTTCATGGAATGATTACAAACCCTGAGACCAATTTCCAGGGATTGATTACAAACCCTGCGGCTGGTTTCCAAGGAATGATTCACTAGTGTAAGTTGATAGGGATTCAGGACCGGCACATTCCTGTCAGGATGAAGGATAAGTATGGCAAGTTTTGGCAACCTTGGATAACAAGAGATATTTGTGAACCTAGTCAAAGAGAAAAAGGAAACATTTGTCAAGGCTAGGAGGCTGGGAACACACAAACAAAGTGCGGAATACAAGGAAAGTAGAAAGAAACTTAAGCAAGGAGTACGAAGGGCTAAAATAGGTCATGAAAAAGCATTGGCCAGCAGGATTAAGGAAAATCCCAAGGCTTTTTATACGTATATAAAGAGCAAGCAGGTAGCCAGGGAGAGGGTTGGCCCTCTCAAGGACAGGAGAGGGAATCTATGTGTGGAGCCAGAGGAAATGGGTGAGGTATTAAATGAGTACTTTGCGTCAGTATTCACCAAAGGGAAGGACTTGGTGGATGATGAGTCTGGGAAAGGGTGTGTAGAATGTTTGAGTCCTGTTGAGATCAAAAAGGAGGAGCTATTGGGGTTCTTGAGAAACACTAAGGTAGACAAGTCTCCAGGGCCTGATGGGATATACCCCAGAATACTGAGAGAGGCAAGGGAGGAAATTGCTGGGGCCGTGAGAGAAATCTTTGTATCCTCACTGGCTACAGGGAAGGTCATGTTGTGGAGATGCCGGCGTTGGACTGGGGTAAACACAGGAAGCGTTTTAACAACACCAGGTTAAAGTCCAACAGGTTTATTTGGTAGCAAAAGCCACTAGCTTTTGGAGCACTGCTCCTTCTGCCCGTGTTCTCCAAGGCAGCCTTCACGACACACGACAACGCAGAGTCGCTGAGCAGAAACTGATAGCAAAGTTCCGCACACACGAGGACGGCCTCAACCGGGATCTTGGGTTCATGTCACACTATCTGTAACCCCCACGACTTGCCTGGGCTTGCAAAATCTCACTAACTGTCCTGTCTGGAAACAATACACATCTCTTTAACCTGTGCTTAACGCTCTCTCCACTCACATTGTCAGTACCTTTTAAGACTTGATTACCTGTAAAGACTCGCATTCCAACCATTATTTTGTAAATTGAGTATGTGTCTTTATATGCCCTGTTTGTGAACAGAACTCCCATTTACCTGACGAAGGGGCCGCGCTCCGAAAGCTTGTGGCTTTTGCTACCAAATAAACCTGCTGGACTTTAACCTGGTGTTGTGAGACTTCTTACTGTCGGTACAGGGGAGGTCCAGAGGATTGGAGAAGAGCCAATGTTGTTCCTTTGTTTAAGAAGGGGAGCAAGAATAATCCAGGTAATTACAGGCCAGTGAGCCTTACATCAGTTGTAGAGAAATTATTGGAGAGGATTCTTCGAGACAGGATTTATTCCCACTTGGAAATAAGTGGACGTATTAGCGAGAGGCAACATGGTTTTGTGAAGGGAGGTCTTTTCTCACGAACTTGATCAACTTTTTCAAGGAAGTGACGAAGATGATTGATGAGGGTAGGGCAGTGGATGTTGTCCACATGGACTTCAGTATAGCCTTTGACAAGGTCCCTCATAGACATAGACATAGAACATTACAGCGCAGAACAGGCCCTTCGGCCCACGATGTTGCACCGACCAGTTAAAAAAAAAAACTGTGACCCTCCAACCTAAACCTATTTCTTTTCGTCCATGAACCTATCTACGGATCTCTTAAACGCCCCCAAACTAGGCGCATTTACTACTGATGCTGGCAGGGCATTCCAATCCCTCACCACCCTCTGGGTAAAGAACCTACCCCTGACATCGGTTCTATAACTACCCCCCCTCAATTTAAAGCCATGCCCCCTCGTGCTGGATTTCTCCATCAGAGGAAAAAGGCTATCACTATCCACCCTATCTAAACCTCTAATCATCTTGTATGTTTCAATAAGATCCCCTCTTAGCCGCCGCCTTTCCAGCGAAAACAATCCCAAATCCCTCAGCCTCTCCTCATAGGATCTCCCCTCCATACCAGGCAACATCCTGGTAAACCTCCTCTGCACCCTCTCCAAAGCCTCCACATCCTTCCTGTAATGTGGGGACCAGAACTGCACACAGTACTCCAAGTGCGGCCGCACCAGAGTTGTGTACAGTTGCAACATAACGCTACGACTCCTAAATTCAATCCCCCTACCAATAAACGCCAAGACACCATATGCCTTCTTAACAACCTTATCTACTTGATTCCCAACTTTCAGGGATCTATGCACACATACACCTAGATCCCTCTGCTCCTCCACACTATTCAAAGTCCTCCCGTTAGCCCTATACTCAACACATCTGTTATTCCTACCAAAGTGAATTACCTCACACTTCTCCGCATTAAACTCCATCCGCCACCTCTCGGCCCAACTTTGCAACCTGTCTAAGTCTTCCTGCAAACTACGACACCCTTCCTCACTGTCTACCACACCACCGACTTTGGTGTCATCAGCAAATTTGCTAATCCACCCAACTATACCCTCATCCAGATCATTAATAAATATTACAAACAGCAGTGGCCCCAAAACAGATCCCTGAGGTACACCACTTGTAACCGCACTCCATGATGAATATTTACTATCAACCACCACCCTCTGTTTCCTATCCGCTAGCCAATTCCTGATCCAATTTCCTAGATCACCCCCAATCCCATACATCTGCATTTTCTGCAGAAGCCTACCATGGTGAACCTTATCAAACGCCTTACTAAAATCCATATATACCACGTCCACTGCCTTGCCCCCATCCACCTCCTTGGTCACTTTCTCAAAAAACTCAATAAGGTTAGTAAGGCACGACCTACCTGCCACAAAACCATGCTGACTATCACCTATCAATTCATTACTCTCCAAATAACTATAAATCCTATCCCTTATAATTTTTTCCAACATCTTGCCGACAACAGAAGTGAGACTCACCGGTCTATAATTCCCGGGGAAGTCTCTGTTCCCCTTCTTAAACAATGGGACAACATTCGCTAACCTCCAATCTTCTGGTACTATACCAGAGGCCAACGACGACCTGAAGATCAGAGCCAGAGGCTCTGCAATCACTTCTCTTGCCTCTTGGCAGACTGGTGCAGAAGGTGAAGTCGCATGGGATCAGAGGTGAGCTGGCACAAGGTGGATACAAAACTGGCTCGGCAAAGAAGACAAAGGTTAGCATTGGAAGGGTGTGTTTCTGAATGGAGGGCTGTGACAAGTGGTGTTCCTCAGGGATCAGTGCTGGGACCTTTGCTGTTTGTAATATGTCTAAATGATTTGGAGGAAAATGTAATGGTTTGATTAGTAAGTTTACAGACGACACAAAGGTTGGTGGAATTGCGGATAGTGATGAGGACCATCAGAGGATACAGCAGGATATAGATCGGTTGGAGACTTGGGCAAAGAGATGGCAGATGGAGTTTAATCCGGAAAATGTGAGGTAATGCATTTTGGAAGGTCTAATACAGATAGGAAATATACAGTAAATGGCAGAACCCTTAAGAGTATTGATAGGCAGAGGGATCTGGATGTACAGGTACACAGGTCACTGAAAGTGGCAACGCAGGTGGAGAAGGTAGTCAAGAAAGCATACGGCCTGCTTGCCTTCATCGGCCGGGGCATTGAGTTTAAAAATTGGCAAGTCATATTGCAGCTTTATAGAACCTTACTTAGACCACACTTAGAATATAGTGTTCAATTCTGGTCGCCACACTACCAGAAGGATGTGGAGGCTTTGGAGAGGGTACAGAAAAGATTTAGAACATAGAAAAGCTACAGCACAAACAGGCCCTTCGGCCCACAAGTTGCGCCGAACAATTTCCTTACCTTCTCGGCTCATCTATAACCCTCTATCTTACTAACCTCCATGAACCTATCCAAAAGTCTCTTAAAAGTCTCAATCGAATCCGCTTCCACCACCACTACCGGCAGCCGATTCCACGCACCCACCGCCCTCGGAGTGAAAAACTTACCCCTAACATCTCCTCTATACCTACTCCCCAGCACCCTAAACCTGTGGCATCTCGTGACAACCATTTCAGCCCTGAGTAAAAGCCTCTGAGAATCCACTCTATCAATACCTCTCAACATCTTATACACCTCTATCAGGACACCTCTCATCCTTCGCCTCTCCAAGGAGAATAGACCTAGCTCTCTCAACCTATCCTCATAAGGCATACCACTTAATCCCGGCAACATCCTTGTAAATCTCCTCTGCACCCGTTCTATGGCTTCCACATCCTTTCTGTAATGAGGCGACCAGAACTGGGCACAGTACTCCAGGTGGGGTCTGACCAGGGTCCTATACAGCTGCAGCATTATCTCCCGATTTCTAAACTCAATTCTTCTATTGATGAAGGCCAGTATTCCATACGCCTTCTTAACCACAGCCTCTACTTGCGACGCCGCTTTGAGCGTCCTATGAACCCGGACTCCAAGATCCCTCTGTTCTTCCACACTGCCAAGCGTCTTACCCTTAATATTATATTCTTCCATCCTATTCGACCTGCCAAAATGAACCACCACACACTTATCTGGGTTGAAGTCCATCTGCCACTTCTCCGCCCAGTCTTGCATCTTATCTATATCTCGTTGCAACTGCTGACATCCCTCTACACTATCCACAACACCTCCAACCTTTGTGTCATCAGCAAACTTGCCAACCCATCCTTCCACTTCCTCATCCAGGTCATTTATAAAAATCACAAAGAGCAAGGGTCCCAGAACAGATCCCTGGGGCACCCCACTGGTGACCGACCTCCACTCTGAAAAAGACCCATCTACAACCACTCTTTGCCTTCTGTGGGCAAGCCAGTTCTGAATCCACAAAGCAATGTCTCCTTGTATCCCATGCCCCTTCACTTTCTCAATAAGCCTTGCATGGGGCACCTTATCAAACGCCTTACTGAAATCCATATAAACCACATCTACCGCCCTTCCCCCGTCTAAGTGTCTGGTCACATCTTCAAAAAACTCAATCAGACTCATAAGGCATGATCTGCCTCAGACAAAGCCGTGCTGGCTACTTCTGATCATACTATTCCTTTCCAAATGTTCATAAATCCTGCCTCTCAGGATCTTCTCCATCAACTTACCAACCACTGAGGTTAGACTCACCGGTCTATAATTTCCGGACTATTTCTTCTCCCTTTCTTGAATAACGGAACCACATCCGCCATCCTCCGGAACCTCTCCCGTCTCCATTGACGACGCAAAGATCATCGCCAGAGGCTCAGCAATCTCTTCCCTCGCCTCCCACAGTAACCTGGGGTACATCTCATCCGGTCCCAGCGATTTATCTAACTTGATGCTTTTCAACAGCTCCAACACATCCTCTTTCCTAATGCCCACATGCTCAATCTTCTCAGTCTACTGCAAGTCTGCACTGCAACTACCAAGATCCCTTTCCACTGTGAATACTGAAGCAAAGTATTCATTGAGTACCTTTGCTATTTCAACCGGTTCAATACAGACTTTCCCACCGTCACATTTGATCGGTCCTACTCCTTCACATTTTATCCTGTTACTCTTCACATACTTGTAGAATGCCTTGGGGTTTTCCTTTATCCTGTCTGCCAAGGCCTTCTCATGTCCCCTCCTGGCTCTTCTAATTTCCCTCTTTAGTTCCTTCCTACTCGTCGTATACTCTTCTAGATTTCTAACATTACCTGGCTCCCTGAACCTTTTGTAGGCTTTTCTTTTCTTCCTGACTAAATCCGTTACGGCTTTCGTGCACCACGGTTCCTGTAACCTACCATAACTCCCCTGTCGCACCGGAACATTACCGTGCAGAGCTCCAGACAAATTTTCCTTGAAAATATGCCACATTTCTTCCGTACATTTCCCTGAGAAAACCTCCTTCCAATTTATGCCTCTAATTTCCAGCCTAATAGCATCATAGTTGCCCTTACTCCTGATAAACACTTTCCTAGCTTGACTGATCCCATCTCTCTCCAATGCTAATGTAAAGGAGATAGAGTTATGATCACTATCCCCAAAATGCTCTCCCACTGATAGATCTGACACCTGCCCAGGTTCATTCCCCAATATCAAATCAAGCACAGCCTCTCCTCTTGTAGGCTTATCCACATAACCAGGATGTTGCCTTGTATGGAGGGCATTAGCTATGAGGAAAGGTTGGAGAAACTTGGTTTGTTCTCACTGGAACGACAGAGGTTGAGGGGCGACCTGATAGAAGTCTACAAGATAATGAGAGGCATGGACAGATTGGATAGTCAGAAGCTTTTTCCCAGGGTGGAAGAGTCAATTACTAGGGGGCATAGGTTTAAGGTGCGAGGTTGGAGATGTTAAAGGAGACGTACGAGGCAGGGTTTTTTACACAGAGGGTGGTGGGTGCCTGGAACTCGCTGCCGGGGGAGGTAGTGGAAGCAGATACGATAGTGACTTATAAGGGGCATCTTGACAAATACATGAACAAGATGGGAATGGAAGGATATGGTCCCCGCAAGGGTAGGGGGTTTGAGTTAAGTTGGGCAGCATGGTCGGTGCAGGTTAGGAGGGCCGAAGGGCCTGTTCCGGTCCTGCAATTTTCTTTGTTCTTTGATTACAAACCCTGTGACCGGTTTTCACGGAATGATTACAAACATTGTGACCGGTTTCCAGGGGATGATTACAGACCCTGTGACAGGTTCCCAGGGAATGATCACAAACCCTGTGACTGGATTCCATATTGAAAGTACAAAGGGCCAATCAACATAATTTGAAAAAGGGTGGAAGGGAAAAAAGAGAAATAGGAATAGCAGGAGGCTATTCAGGTCCTCAAGCTTGTGGCAGAGGAACTGCGGAAGGCCATTCTGCCCTCTCGCCTGTGACCCTAGAATAGGTGACAGTCACTCAGCCCCTCGAGCTTGTGTCAGAGGAACTACAGAAAGCCATTCAGTCCTTTGAGCTTGTGGCAGAGGAACAGGAGGAAGCCGTTCAGACCCTCTAGCCTGTAACCCTCAAACAGGAGGAGGTCATTCAGCCCCTCAAGCTTCTGTCTTAGGACCAGAAGACAGCCATTCAACCCCTCAAGCCTGTGGCACAGGAACAGGAGTAGACCATTCAGCCCCTCAAGCCAAAGCAAAGGAATAGGTTGGAGGACATTCAGTCTCTGGAGCCTGCTGTGCCATTCTATTAGATGACTGTTGATCTGTATTTTAAACTTCATTGATCTATCTTCGTCCCATATGCATTTCCCGGGAATTATAGACCGGTGAGTCTCACTTCTGTTGTCGGCAAGATGTTGGAAAAAATTATAAGGGATAGGATTTATAGTTATTTGGAGAGTAATGAATTGATAGGTGATAGTCAGCATGGTTTTGTGGCAGGTAGGTCGTGCCTTACTAACCTTATTGAGTTTTTTGAGAAAGTGACCAAGGAGGTGGATGGGGGCAGGGCAGTGGACGTGGTATATATGGATTTTAGTAAGGCGTTTGATAAGGTTCACCATGGTAGGCTTCTGCAGAAAATGCAGATGTATGGGATTGGGGGTGATCTAGGAAATTGGATCAGGAATTGGCTAGCGGATAGGAAACAGAGGGTGGTGGTTGATAGTAAATGTTCATCATGGAGTGCGGTTACAAGTGGTGTACCTCAGGGATCTGTTTTGGGGCCACTGCTGTTTGTAATATTTATTAATGATCTGGATGAGGGTATAGTTGGGTGGATTAGCAAATTTGCTGATGACACCAAAGTCGGTGGTGTGGTAGACAGTGAGGAAGGGTGTCGTAGTTTGCAGGAAGACTTAGACAGGTTGCAAAGTTGGGCCGAGAGGTGGCGGATGGAGTTTAATGCGGAGAAGTGTGAGGTAATTCACTTTGGTAGGAATAACAGATGTGTTGAGTATAGGGCTAACGGGAGGACTTTGAATAGTGTGGAGGAGCAGAGGGATCTAGGTATATGTGTGCATAGATCCCTGAAAGTTGGGAATCAAGTAGATAAGGTTGTTAAGAAGACATATGGTGTCTTGGCGTTTATTGGTAGGGGGATTGAATTTAGGAGTCGTAGCGTTATGTTGCAACTGTACACAACTCTGGTGCGGCCGCACTTGGAGTACTGTGTGCAGTTCTGGTCCCCACATTACAGGAAGGATGTGGAGGCTTTGGAGAGGGTGCAGAGGAGGTTTACCAGGATGTTGCCTGGTATGGAGGGGAGATCCTATGAGGAGAGGCTGAGGGATTTGGGATTGTTTTCGCTGGAAAGGCGGCGGCTAAGAGGGGATCTTATTGAAACATATAAGATGATTAGAGGTTTAGATAGGGTGGATAGTGATAGCCTTTTTCCTCTGATGGAGAAATCCAGCACGAGGGGGCATGGCTTTAAATTGAGGGGGGGTAGTTATAGAACCGATGTCAGGGGTAGGTTCTTTACCCAGAGGGTGGTGAGGGATTGGAATGCCCTGCCAGCATCAGTAGTAAATGCGCCTAGTTTGGGGGCGTTTAAGAGATCCGTAGATAGGTTCATGGACGAAAAGAAATTGGTTTAGGTTGGAGGGTCACAGTTTTTTTTTAACTGGTCGGTGCAACATCGTGGGCCGAAGGGCCTGTTCTGCGCTGTAATGTTCTATGTTCTATGTTCTAATCAATGCCAACTGTGTATCAGTTACTCCTTTGCCTGAGCGACAAAGTTCTGGGTTCAAGCCCCAGTTGAACACAAAATTAATTGCTGAGAGTCCAGTGTATTACTGAGGGAGTGCTGCACTGTCAGAGGTGTCATTTTTCAGATGAGGCCCCATCTGTAAGAAATTCCATGGCACAATTTCAGCCAAGAGCAAAGGAGTTCTTACCTGGTCTATATTTATCCATCAATCAACGTAAGAAAAACAGATGATCTGATCATTATCATATTACTGTTTGTGGAGTTTCCCATGTGTCAATTGGATGGCTTTTGCCTACTTTATTGGCTGTAAAGTTCAGTGATGTAAATTGGTTATGAATAACAACAAAGAACAACAAAGAACAATACAGCACAGGAACAGGCCCTTCAGCCCTCCAAGCCTGCGCTGCTCATGTGCCCACTAGACCATTCTCACACATAGAATGGTGAGAGATAAATCTTTTTTCTTTCTGACAAAACTCTATCAATCTCAGCCTCTGGTTTTTGTGAAGGGGTGGTCGTGTCTCACTAACTTGATCGAGCTTTTCGAGGAAGTGACGAAGATGATTGATGAGGGTAGGGCAGTGGATGTTGTCTACATAGACTTCAGTAAGGCTTTGACAAGGTCCCTCATGGCAGACTGGTACAGAAGGTGAAGTCGCATGGGATCAGAGGTGAGCCAGCAAGATGAATACAGAACTGGCTCGGTCATAGAAGACAGAGGGTAGCAGTGGAAGAGTGCGTTTCTGAATGGAGGGCTGTGACATTGGGCGGCACGGTAGCACAGTGGTTAGCACTGCTGCTTCACAGCTCCAGGGACCTGGGTTCGATTCCCGGCTCGGGTCACTGTCTGTGTGGAATTTGCACATTCTCCTCGTGTCTGCGTGGGTTTCCTCCGGGTGCTCCGGTTTCCTCCCACAGTCCAAAGATGTGCGGGTTAGGTTGATTGGCCAAGCTAAAATTGCCGTTCGTGTCCTGGGATGCGTAGGTTAGAGGGATTAGTGGGTAAATATATAGGGATATGGGGGTAGGGCCTGGGTGGGATTGTGGTCGGTGCAGACTCGATGGGCCGAATGGCCTCTTTCTGTGCTGTAGGGATTCTAAGATTCTAAGTGACAAGTGGTGTTCCTCAAGGATCAGTGCTGGGACCTTTGCTGTTTGTAATATATATAAATAATTTGGAGGGAAATGTAACTGGTTTGATTGGTAAGTTTGCGCACGACACAAAGGTTGGTGGATTTGCGGATAGCGATGAGGACCGTCAGAGGATACAGCAGGATATCGGTTGGAGACTTGAGCGGAGAGATGGCAGGTGGAGTTTAATCCGGACAAATGTGAGGTAATGCATTTTGGAAGGTCTAATACAGATAGGAAATATACAGTAAATGGCAGAACCCTTAAGAGTATCGATAGGTAGAGGGATCTGGGTGTACAGGTACACAGGTCACTGAAACTGGCAACGCAGGTGGAGAAGGTAGTCCAGAAGGCATACGGCATGCTTGCCTTCATCGGCTGGGGCAGTGAGTTTAAAAATTGGCAAGTCATGTTGCAGCTTTATAGAACCTTACTTAGGCCGCACTTGGAATTTTGTGTTCAATTCTGGTCGCCACACTACCAGAAGGTGGAGGCTTTGGAGAGGGTACAGAAAAGATTTACCAGGATGTTGCCTGGTATGGAAGGCATTAGCGATGAGGAGAGGTTGGAGAAACTTGGTTTGTTCTCACTGGAGCGACGGAGGTTGAGGGGCGACCTGATAGAAGTCTACAGGATAATGAGAGGCATGGACAGAGTGGGTAGTCAGAAGCTTTTTCCCAGTGTGGAAGAGTCAATTACTAGGGGGCACAGGTTTAAGGTGCAAGGGGCAAGGTTTAAAGGAGATGTACGAAGCAAGTTTTTTACACAGAGGGTGGTGGGTGCCTGGAACTCGCTGCCGGGGGAGGTAATGGAAGCAGGTACGATAATGACTTTTAAGGGGCATCTGGACAAATACATGAATAGGATGGGAATAGAGGGATATGGTCCCCGGAAGGGTAGGGGGTTTTAGTTAAGTCAGGCAGCATGGTCGGTGCAGGCTTGGAGGGCCGAAGGGCCTGTTCCTGTGCTGTAATTTTTTTTGTCTCAAAATTTTCAACTGATCCCGATTTTAAACAGGTTTTTGGGGATAGAGTTTGAGATTTCCACTTCCCTTTGTGTGATAAAATGTTTCCTGATTTTGCCCTGAATGATCTACCCACGGAAATAGGATTGATGGAGAGAAACAAACAATCATCTCAAATGGCAAGATTTGAACACCTTCTCTGATTAACTAATATCAGTAACATAGCCAGTACACCACTATCTTTAATATAAAAGGATCAGATGTCACAACGCCTAAAAGCTCTGAGCATATTCAAAAAAACAAGAAGGGCCGTGTTTAATTACTGCCCTCCATGCTCTCAAGCCAGTAATTTATGATGTATGTTTGCAAACCAGCGTCAAATGTTTTAATTTAGCTGAGGCTCAGCTGTTTTTAGATCAGGTTAAATCTAATAAACGTTGGGGTTTAGTACCATTGCAATGGACTAACCTGCAGGACAAGTAGCCCAGTTCTTGTTATTCAAACAAGGTTTCTTGAGACAATTTCACAGCAATCCTAACAACATCCTCTCTACAGCCCAACTTTAATCAGGAAAGCCTGAAGGCATTTCTCACATATTTTTAAACCTCCATCCATACGCTCGCCACCCGACCCCCTCCTACACACATTCTTTTCTGTAGCCAGATTTCCGTGCTAAATATCAACAAACTTCTACAAACTGGCCCAAATACAAAACTGCACCTTTGTTCCCCAGCACAAGTGTTTGGAAGCTGATTGATAATTGTTTAGGATGGGACATACTCAAATACTATCCTAATTCAGCTGTGATTTGGGCATCATCTCGGCTGACACTCCAGTGCTGTATTCATAGAATCATAGAATCCATACAGTGCAGGAGGCCATTCAGCCCATTCAGTCTGCACCAACTCTACGACTGAGCCTCTTATCCAGGCCCACCCCTACCCAATCCCTACCCAATCCCTGTAATCCACATATTTAGCCCGCTAATCCCCCTAACCTGCCCAGCTTGGGACACTAAGGGGCAATTTAGTATGGCCAATCAACCTAACCTGCACATCTTCACTCAGAGTGCTGCACTTTCCGAGATGACGTTTTGCAGATAAACGCCCTGTACCCTCTCAGGTGGGTGTGAAGGATCGCATGGCATTATTTTAAAGAGTGGTAGAGGAGTTCTCCTTGCTGTTCTGGCCAATATTCATCTCAATCAACACAGGAAAACAGGTGATTTGGTCATCATCAGGTTACTGCTTGTGGGAGCTTGCTGTGCACAAACTATTGGCTGCGTGTCCTACATTACAGTAAGAAGTCTAACAACACCAGGTTAAAGTCCAACAGGTTTATTTGGTAGCAAAAGCCACAAGCTTTCGGAGCGCTGCTCCTTCGTCAGGTAAATGGGAGTTCTGTTCACAAACAGGGTATATAAAGACACAAACTCAATTTACAAAATAATGGTTGGAATGCGAGTCTTTACAGTAATCAAGTCTCAAAGGTACAGACAATGTGAGTGGAGAGAGCATTAAGCACAGGTTAAAGAGATGTGTATTGTCTCCAGCCAGGACAGTTAGTGAGATTTTGCAAGCCCAGGCAGGTCGTGGGGGTTACAGATAGTGTGACATGAACCCAAGATCCCGGTTTAGGCCGTCCTCATGTGTGCGGAACTTGGCTATCAGTCTCTGCTCTGCGACTCTGCGTTGTCGTGTGTCGTGAAGGCCGCCTTGGAGAACGCTTACCCGAAGATCAGAGGCTGAATGCCCGTGACTGCTGAAGTGTTCCCCAACAGGAAGAGAACACTCTTGCCTAGTGATTGTCGAGCGGTGTTCATTCATCCGTTGTCGTAGCCTCTGCTACGCAGGTGCAGACCCAGAGGTGCAGACGCATGAGGTGCAGCAAGCGCTCCGAAAGCTTGTGTGGCTTTTGCTACCAAATAAACCTGTTGGACTTTAACCTGGTGTTGTTAAACTTCTTACTGTGTTCACCCCAGTCCAATGCCGGCATCTCCACATCATAGAACATAGAACAGTATAGCACAGAACAGGCCCTTCGGCCCACGATGTTGTGCCGAGCTTTATCTGAAACCAAGATCAAGCTATCCCACTCCCTATCATCCTGGTTTGCTCCATGTGCCTATCCAATAACCGCTTAAATGTTCCTAAAGTGTCTGACTCCACTATCACTGCAGGCAGTCCATTCCACACCCCAACCACTCTCTGCGTAAAGAACTGACCTCTGATATCCTTCCTGTATCTCCCACCACGAACCCTATAGTTATGCCCCCTTGTAATAGCTCCATCCACCCGAGGAAATAGTCCTACATTACAACAGTGACAACACTGGGACTTGTTGGCAGAGTGTTTTGAGGTTAGGGAGGTGTAGTGGCAAAGTGATTAGTATTCCAGAGACTCAGGGTAATGCTCTGGGAACTTGGTTCAAATCCCACCACTACAGAAAGTGGAATTTAACCAAACACATGGCATTAAAAGTTTAATAATGGCCATGAAACCATTGTTGATTGTCTTAAAAACCTATTTGGTTCATTAATGTCCTTTATGCCGTCCTTACCTGCTCTGGCCTACGTGTGTTTCCAGACCCAGAGCAATGGAGTTGACCCCAAACTGCACCCCCGAGAGCAATTAGGGATGGGCACGAAATGCTGGCCCAACCAGTGATGCCCACAACCCATAAAAAATAAAGGAAGAGCTTTAGAATGGAGTGTTTATTCTTTTGATAAACCTTCCTGCAGTAATCTGCAACACGAGCCCGGACTTTCCTAACCAGACTCTCTCACTCAGTCTGACTCTGACGATCCAAATGTCATCAAAGAGTGGAAAGTAGGGACTGAACCTCATCGGTGCAGCATCAATTGTGGAAACTAAAACTCTCAGCTAAAAATATCTCAGTATAACACAAATAACCCACAACATTTATTAGTTTTAAGAAACCAGCCTGGTTGTGTTGCGATAAAATGCTCATAGATCTCATTTAGATTGGATGATGTGCTAATTAACAGAGGGTATCAGGACTTGCAGCTCTCAAGGGGACTGTCGATTCTGACCATTAATTCAGCTCAGGGTCGATAAGAATTCATATCAAAACCATGGTGATTGCAGTCCCAAGGTGTCAACACATTGCCAACCCATAATTAAAGGGAATAGATACAAGGAAGTATTGCGATCAAAGGCTTCTGATCGGGAGAGATGAGCGCAGTTTGGAACAGCCCTAAGATTACGACCTGCATAATTAAACCATATCCGTAAAAATACATTCTGCAGCGCAGAAGAAAGGCTTTTTTTAAAATTTCATTGTAGAATAGAATAGAACAGTACAGCACAGAACAGGCCCTTCGGCCCACGATGTTGTGCCGAGCTTTATCTGAAACCAAGATCAAGCTATCCCACTCCCTATCATCCTGGTGTGCTCCATGTGCCTATCCAATAACCGCTTAAATGTTTCTAAAGTGTCTGACTCCACTATCACTGCAGGCAGTCCATTCCACACCCCAACCACTCTCTGCATAAAGAACCTACCTCTGATATCCGTCCTGTATCTCCCACCACGAACCCTATAGTTATGCCCCCTTGTAATAGCTCCATCCACCCGAGGAAATAGTCTTTGAACGTTCACTCTATCTATCCCCTTCATCATTTTATACACCTCTATTAAGTCTCCCCTCAGCCTCCTCCGCTCCAGAGAGAACAGCCCTAGCTCCCTCATAAGACCTACCCTCCAAACCAGGCAGCATCCTGGTAAATCTCCTCTGCACTCTTTCCAGCGCTTCCACATCCTTCTTATAGTGAGGTGACCAGAACTGCACACAATATTCCAAATGTGGTCTCACCAAGGTCCTGTACAGTTGCAGCATAACCCCACAGCTCTTAAACTCCAACCCCCTGTTAATAAAAGCTAACACACTATAGGCCTTCTTCACAGCTCTATCCACTTGACTGGCAACCTTTAGAGATCTGTGGATATGGACCCCAGATCTGTGTACTTTCTCACTATCCCGCAATCCATAAGTAGCATCAAGACAAATGAATAAAGAAGCTGGGATGAGGACAGCCTACATGAGAGAGATTAAAAGCACAAAAACCGAGAGGGCACTGGATGTACAGGACAGGACAGGACAGGAGAACGTGGGTGATTACAGGAATAGAGAGCATGAGTGACATTGCAGGAATAAAGGACACAGTGATTAAAGGATTACATAGCAGGAATAGAGAGCTTAGATGATTACAGAGCTGGAATAAAGACCACAGGCGAGTACAGGACAGGAATAGAGAGCATGTGTGATTACAGGACAGAAATCTCACGGAATCCAGGGTGAGGTATCTAAATGGATACAAAATTGGCTTCTTGACAGAAGCCAGAGGGTGGTTGTAGAGGGTTCTTTTTCAAACTGGAGGCCTGTGACCAGCGGTGTACCTCAGGGATCAGTGCTGGGTCCACTGTTATTTGTCATTTATATTAATGATTTGGATGAGATTATAGGAAGCATGGTTTGCAGATGACACTAAGATTGGTGGCATAGTGGACAGTGAAGAAAGTTATCTCAGATTGCAACGGGATCTTGATCAATTGGGCCAGTGGGCTGACGAATGGCAGATGGAGTTTAAATTAGACAAATGCGAGATGATGCATTTTGGTAGATTGAACCAGGGCAGGACTTACTCAGTTAATGGTAGGGCGTTGGGGAGAATTACAGAACAAAGAGATCTGGGGGTACATGTTCATAGC